>NC_051154.1:80125495-80274983 GCF_013339745.2 Dermacentor silvarum | reverse complement strand
TTAACGAAGACAGCACTGTGTCAAGTACTTCATAGAACCTCTGGCGGTATATGTCATTCGCTTATGGAAACACGTGAGCTGAGGAACCTTTTGATAGCGGCGTGGAGTCTTTCGCCTAGCAGCTACAACACACGGGTCCTCAATTCCGACTTTTCCTGCCTCTGCCATACATACGCAGGTCATGGGCTTTGTTTTGGAGTTAATCTGCGCCAAGTTCAATCTTGGGCCATCCGAGATGGCTGGTCCCTTCGCGTGCGCTGTCTCCCTGCGCGCCTAGTGTTATGTTTCCGCTGGGACCCGCCGCGGTTGCTTAGTGGCTACGGTGTTGGACTGATAAGCACGAGGTCGCGGGATCGAATCCCGGCCACGGCGGCCGCATTTCGATGGGGGTAATGCGAAAACATTCGTGTACTTAGATTTAGGTGTACGTGAAAGAATCCCAGGTGGTCCAAATTTCCGGAGGCCTTCACTACGGCGTGCCTCATAATCAGTCCGTGGTTTTGGCACGTAAAACCCCATAATTATTTTTTTCCGCTGGCGCTTATACGGTGGAAAATACGCTTCTTTGCAAGCGTCAAATGGGTTCTGGCGAAGTACCGATAAGCAATGTGCCCTCTGTTGGTTTTGTAGTTGGTGCTCATGCTGAGTTTTTAGCCGGTGCACATTGCAACGTCCGCAGCCATGGCAGAAGCGAGCTCGACGCGTGTTTTCTATTTGACCTTTTATTGCGACAGCAATTGTATCGACACTCCAGGCAAATTTTCGCTGTTGTCGTCGCCGTGATATTCCGTATAAAGTCCAAAAGTCATACGAGTGAGCGGCCCATACACTACGGGTGCGAGAAAAAGCCCGTAACGCTGAGCCGTAACACTTGATGGACATTATCTTCCCACGCGCTCAATATTCGGATTAGTTGGAGGTCACGTAATCAAATGCGCGCATGGAGAGGAGAGCACGTACGCGTCTTCTCGTCTAGCCCTGCCGCACCTGCGAATGACTGTGCGCGGTTAACGCTTATGCGGCCCGCGTGCCGTATCCAATTGTTGGTAATCATAGGGGGGTGCAATGATCAAGGGCGAGCAGGGATGGTTGCTAACTTCATGCGCACTGTCTTCCTTCTTAGGCCCCGCAGGGGCGTCTGCGTGAGCAGGCGTTTGGTGGTTTGCGACACCACGGACCCGAGCACATGAGGGTTGGACCCTCCCGGGAGGCGTGTAGCCGTGCGCGGCTTGGCCGTGTCCGGGAAAAAGGGGATCCTGGGGGTTGAGCCGATGCCGGGTGTTCGGACCTTTATGGCCCCCCGGCGGAAGCAACACACCTCTTCGGCCTCGGCTTCACGTAGACGGCACCCCCGGACTGACCCACCCGGGGGAAATCGGCAGTCACCTTTTCCTGTCCTCCTCTCTCCAACCTTCGACTTTCCATCTCCTTTTAAATCTTTCCTGTCCTCTCTTCACTTGCTTTTTACTTTCCTCTTTCTGAGGCGGCAAGGGTTAACCTGGTGTATGGTATCCAACCTTGGGTATGCTATATTGGGTTATAGTAGATACATACAGCTGGCGTCTGCGATTCCTCCGGGTCTCGTAGCGTCCCCTTGTTGGGCTCGGTGGTGGGCGGCTGGCGTCGCTACCGAAATCAAATAATATTTTATGGCTTCGACATCGTTTCCACGCCTCCCCGATCGTCCTCTCTCTAAAAGAGGGCGCACCGATGAAACCTTTCTGTTTTCCGCAAAGAACATTGATAAATTTCCACGGTTCCATGTTATCCACACTGAATGCCCAGAAATGACAGCAAGATTAGTGTCACCTTTCCTTGTGTCGAAGTGTCTTACGGACACAATCGGACCAGGTTACAAAGCCACGAAAATGGCCAGTGGAGACCTTCTCCTAGAAGTTCAGAACAAGACCCAGTATGACAAACTGAACACCCTCCTGTCCTTTGGCAATACTCCTATAACCGTAACTGCACACCGCTCCTTGAACACAGTTCGTGGTGTGGTATCTGACAGTGACCTCTTGAATCTCACCGAAAATGAACTCCTTGACGGATGGAAAGATGAAAATGTTGTCCAAGTGCAGCGAATCAAGATAAGGCGCAATGACCAGGAAATACCGACAAAGAACTTAGTCCTAACATTTGGCTCCAGTATACTCCCAGAATATATCCAAGCAGGCTACATAAAGATACGTGTGAGACCATACATTCCTAATCCTCGCAGGTGCTTCAAATGCCAGAAGTTTGGTCATAGCTCCCAGAGCTGCCTTGGCCGAATGTCCTGCGCAAAATGTGGTGCTAATGAACACACAGCTGAAAATTGCACATCTGACCCGCATTGTTCCAACTGTGATGGAGATCATCCTGCGTACTCGCGCTCTTGCCCTGCGTGGAAGAGAGAGAAGGAGATCATCACTCTAAAGGTGAAGGAGAACATTTCATTTGATGAAGCAAGGAAGCGATTTTCTTTTTTAAAACTTTCTTATGCCGATACGGTGCGCGTGGGGGCTGCGCCGCACCGGCCTCTAGCAGCTGTCCGAACCACACATAGTGTGCCGGCAGCAGCTACTTCTGCCCCCTCGGTGGTGGCAGCTGCCGCTGCTCCACCTTCGTCTAAGAAGGGCCAGCAGGCCTCCGAGCCTGTGGCCTTTAAGGCCCCTGCACATGCAGTGAGGCCTGACAAATCGTCCCATGTGCCCCGGGAAAGGGCGAACAGCGCCTCGCAAGAGGCGATGGATACTTCTTCTTGCTCCTCTACGCCTCTGGCACAGAGGGAGCGGCGTGGCCCACTTGAGCGCACCAAAAAAGAAAAATCTCGAATCACTGCTCCACAAAAAAACACAGTTCCTTAAGTTGAATACCTTGTTTTGTACACAGAGCATTCATTTTGCTTTTAATTAATATGGCTGTCCAAATTTTGTAGTGGAACGTCAGAGGTCTTATCAATAATCTAGATGACGTCCAAGAACTCATCAGTCACTTCCAGCCGAAGATGCTCTGTGTACAAGAAACGCATCTGAATTCATCACATAATAATTTTCTTAAGCAGTTCGTAATTTTTAGAAAAGATCGTGATGGTGCTCTCACATCATCAGGAGGCGTTGCGATAATTGCTGATAAGTCGATCGCCTGTCAAGAGGTGACATTACAGACTCCTCTTGAGGCTGTGGCAATCCGCGCCATATTGCATGATAGGCTCGTAACACTGTGCTCGTTATATATTCCACCAGATTATATATTAAATAGGATGGTTTTTGAAAACTTGATATCCCAGCTGCCTCAGCCCTACATGGTGCTTGGTGATTTTAATGCCCACAATACGTTATGGGGCGACTCGCGGTGTGATGCAAGAGGTCGCCTCATTGAAAATATCCTGCTCTCTACAGGTACCTGCCTCTTCAATAAGAAGGAACCTACCTTCTACAGTACGAGACACAACACGTGCTCTGCCATAGATTTAACAATTGGCTCTCCTTCACTACTTCCACATTTCGAATGGTCAGTGATCAAAAATCCGTATGGAAGTGATCACTGTCCTATCATTCTACATACGGCAGAACAATTGGGACATAATACCTACCCGCCTCGCTGGAAGCTAGAGAGTGCAGATTGGCAACCGTATCGGGAACTTAGCTACGTATCTCGAAATTCTATTAATAACCGATAATAATAAAGTATAGATGGTGCAGTCTCATATATCACTGCTGTCATAATTGACGCGGCAACAAACTGTATACAGCAGACACATGGTTCCGCAACCAAAAAACGAATCCCTTGCTGGAATGACGCATGTAGAAAGGCGCGGAAAGATCAAAATAAGGCTTGGGGGCCTTTTGCGCCGTTCACCAACGACAGAAAACCTTATAAATTTTAGACAGATGAAATCAAGAGGGCGGCGCACACGACGTCAAGCACGCAGAGAAAGTTGGGAAATGTTCCTGTCAGGAATCAATTCTTACACGGATGAGGCAATTCTTACACGGATGAACCATACAACCGTCCTTTTACTCTCGCCGAATTTAAGGCTGCACTGAGCAGCTGTAGCAACTCCTCACCTGGAGGTGACAGAGTTGTATATGACATGATAAGATACCTGAATGCTGAAAGTCAAATGGCATTACCTTCCATTTTTAATAGAATCTGGGCTGCGGGATACATACCTTGCACATGGAAGGAAGCTATAGTAATTCCTATTCTAAAGACAGGCAAAGACCCATCTTCAGTATCCAGCTATAGGCCAATAGCGCTCACAAGTTGTATCTGTAAGCTTTTCGAGAAAATGATTAACCGACGATTGCTATATTATCTGGAAAATAACAATGCGCTAGATACATATCAGTGCGGTTTTAGAGAAAACAGATCAACCGTTGACCACCTTGTTCGAATAGAAGCAATTATAAGAGATGCTTTTGTCCACAACCAATATTTTAAAGCGAAGCTTTGTACCTCTACCAGCCAAGGGTTCTGTCGTGTCCGTCGTTGTAAGCAAAAAACGATCCCGACGAACCGCTAACAATTGCAGGTATAGCAGTATAGCTTACTTGAATTCAGGCATTCAGCGTACAACTAAGCACTCGTTTTCGCAAGAAAAACCTACAAAAACAAGCTTCAAAGTGATGAGCCAACATGATGGATGATAAGGGCTGCGGGCAAACAACGGAAACAGGCTCGGCGCTGTCCGTAAGATTAGATTGCAGCTGTTGCAAAGCTTATGCAGCTGCTTGAAAGAGGGTTGACGCCATTCGAAACCCTTCCAGCCTAGTAACTGCTTCGGTTCATTTTCTAGACTACCCCACTATGGGGTAGTCTAGTATTGTATATCACACCGATCATAAAGCAGTAGTGAACATTGTTGTGAAGTAAATAATAATAAAGGCCGTCGTTAAAGTTACGTTGTAGTGTGTGAAATATCAAGTGCGCCGCAGTCACCGTGAGGGTGGCGTAAAAAGCTTCGCTTTCCAACCACCTTCACAGGGTGGATTGGCGGGCAATTTTTTTGTCTGTCTTTTTTGATATTGAGAAAGCCTATGATATAACATGGCGCTATGGAATACTACAAGACCTATCGTCTATGGGGGTACGAGGCAAGATGTTGAATCTCGTAGAAAGTTATCTCTCGAACCGAACTTTCCGTGTTAGACTTGGGAACACATTGTCAAGAGTTTTCATTCAGGAAACTGGTGTACCTCAGGGAGGTGTCCCGAGTTGCACATTGTTCATCGTTAAAATGAATTCGCTTCGTTCTGCCATACCACCAACAATTTCTTACTCTGTTTACGTCGATGACGTCCAGATAAGTTTTAAGTCTTGCAATCTGGCCATCTGTGAAAGACAAGTCCAGCTGGCTGTTAGCAAAATGTCGAAATGGGCAGATGAGAATGGCTTCAGGTTTAACGCTCAAAAAATCACTTGTGCGCTTTTCTCTCGAAAGAGGGGTTTAGCTGCAGATCCTGCCATTGAGCTGCATGGAGTACACCTGCCTGTACGTAGCGAGCACAAATTTCTGGGAGTATACTTTGACTCAAAGTTAACTTTTACCTCCCACATTAAATACCTAAAGGAAAAGTGCCTAAAAACAGCCAATATATTAAAGATACTATCACACACTGCTTGGGGCAGTGACAGGAGATGCCTGATGAATCTTTATAAGAGTATCATACGTTCTCGCCTGGATTATGGATCAGTAGTATATCAATCTGCAAGGCCAAGTGCACTAAAGATGCTTGATCCTGTCCATCACTTAGGGCTCCGCTTAGCGACTGGGGCTTTTAGAACAAGCCCCATTCCCAGCCTTTATGATGAGTCAAACGAGTGGTCACTCAACCTTCAAAGGTCTTACTCTAGCTTTCTGTACTTTCTGAAAATAAATTCAAACTGCCAACATCCTTGCTACTCCGTCGTAAATGACACTACGTGTGCCACACTTTTCCATAACCGACCTACAGCAACGGAACCCTTCTCACTGCGGGTGAGGAAACTCGCCGAAGAAAGCGGTGTTCCACTGCTTGAGCATCATGTAATGCCTCCAGCAACGCCGTTACCTCCGTGGCAATGGCAACTTATAGATTGTGATATATCGTTTGTTCAGGTCTCGAAGCATGCTCCGGAAGTACATATACGAATGCACTTTCGTGAACTTCAATCAAAATACTCTTGCCCGGAATTCTTTACTGATGCATCAAAGTCACATGCTGGCGTGTCCTATGCGGCAATCAGTCCTTCCTTTTCTGAATCCGGTGAAATGCATCCAGAAACAAGCATATTTACTGCTGAGGCTCATGCCCTGTTGTGTGCAGGGAAGCATATAATGAAAACAAAGCTTCAACAATCTGTTATATTCACTGACTCCTTAAGCGTAGTAAAGGCATTAATGTCCCCCCGTAAACACAAAAACCCTGTGCTCAGTGAGCTCTATTCAGTGCTGTGCACAACATATGCATCTAACCAACGTGTCACAATATGCTGGGTACCAGGCCACAGAGGTATTGAGGGCAACGTGCTTGCAGATAAAACTGCCGTTTCCCTTGTAAGAAAGGGGAACACCTCCTCTACAGCTGTTCCCGCAGTAGATTTGAAGCATTTCTTGCGCAAAAGCCTTAGGAGCTATTGGCAGCACTCATGGGATGCGGAAACAAGAAATAAACTTCACGCCATCAAACCACAGTTACGGTATTGGCCACCCAGTACGAAATCACGACCAACCGAAGTCATTTTTTGCCGCCTTAGAATTGGCCACACGTATGGCACGCACTCTCACTTGTTGACTGGAAATGAACCTCCTTCCTGTAGCAAATGTGGCGAGACGCTGACTGTGATCCATGTTTTAATAGAGTGCAAGGAATTAGAGCCTCAAAGAAAGGAATACTTCACCTTAGCATACAAACACGTTCCTCTACACCCAGCAATGTTTCTGGGCACAGAACCGTTCTTTGATCACAGGTTAGTTTTAAAGTTTCTTGAAGATGCCGGTACATTACGAGTCATCAGCCCCCTACATTCGTAGCACATCCTCTCTTTAGAGGCTGCTGCTGCGACAGCATTATAGTAGAGCACGTGTCTCTCAGCCCTTGCGTTCAAGGGCACTGTTGAGGCACCGGTGCTACTTTCACGTACACGTTTATGACGTCACTTCAGAACAAACCATCCATGGTCATTGCTCACATCTCCGGTCACTGTCATCATTTTAATAGTTATATGTTTTACGCAAGTTAGAGCGACTGATTTTAGGTCTATTTACAGCCATTTAACATGCACCATCCACAGTACATTCCTTTATTTCATAAATAATTGATGGGAAACCCATCACCATGTGTATGGCGCTCTTTGGCCATATCTGGCCCTTGCGCCAAAAAACCCCATACATCATCATCACCTTCTTGGGCTGTTTTTCCGCGCCCCAAGTGTTGCACATTGCATAGCCTAAGTTAAGAGACAGGGGTAATTGGGCTGCCCTGTAGGGGACATAAACATATGCAGATGATGATGATGAATCTAATTTTCGGAGTCGCGGTGAATCGCATGGCTGTACGAACCGTTCGCCCCCGCTGCCGGCATTCCTCATAATGCCAGCGTTGTGATAGCGACTGCTCGTGGTCATCCAGCGGGATATTTACAGGTTTACATGGTCCATGCATTGCACGATGTCCGTTATTTTAATTAGTAAGTAAATGTTACTACAATTCATATAGGCGATATAACCAACGTACAGACTCGTGCGAGGGCCGCACTTTTTTGCCGCAATTTTGACGAGCCTTACATGGGACCGGGCCATTTTATCTCATTTTTCCAACTACGAGTATGAAATCCGCCGTAAACCTCCGCAATCGCCTCCTCTCGCCATCTGTAGTCGTGTACAACTTTAGAAGGCAGCGGCATTTGCCCCTCAAAGGCGGATGCACACGAGTATCCACCAATGGGTGTGCACTCTAGACTGACGTTATGAGCCGGACAGCCGGTGACCCCGCCGACGGAGGACATGGCAGCCCGCACTTCGAGCTGGGCCGAGTCGCGTCAGCGGGACTATTTCTTTAGTCGCGGTGGCAATCGGCTGCTGCGCTTCAGTGATCAGGGCGGGCGCCTCTCCTGTCTTCTTATGTTGCGACGAGCGAAAGTACGCTGCGCGGGAAAATTCGCGAGGAGCGCGATCGGAATCAGCGCTGAACGCGATTGCTTCTCGGTTGTATTAAAATATATATATATATATATATATATATATATATATATATATATATATATATATATTTGCTCTCAAGTTGGGGGTGCGGCTCTTACACGGAGTTATACGGGAAGAATCTTCCTTCGTATAATTGTCTTATGCTTCGCTATCACTAATACTGCTTCGCTTTTTCGGCGAAACTGCAGCCTCCTTCTTTTTTCCTGAGTCCTACTAAAAGCTTTGCTGTGTATGAATGCTATTTATTCTGATTTCGAATGAATCCGGCTTGGCCTCACTTCGGTTACTAAGTAATTATATATATTTGTGACCTCTGCATGCACGTTGCGATGTTTCCATTCCCAATAAATGTTGTAAATTATTATAATTATTTTTTCATGAGTCGCTAGCATTACCTACTGGAAAGAGAAGCAATGCTGAGACATATATCATTCACGTGCATTTCACACACCGTTGATAAAAGACTCTGCCGAAGGGGTCACTGAAGTCTGCACGTCTTTTTCAGTGTCAAAAAAAAAAAAAAAAAAAGCGCGCAAAGCAATTTCTAGCGAGTTGAACATACAGCAACATATTCATTCTCTTGACATAGGCTATCCATATCATTAGAAATAATTATTAGTTGGCTACCTCTTTTTCTTTAAAGATATATTAAACTTTGTCCTGTGTACACATTGAAATATAATGTGTCTGTACATGGTGTTCACACTGGAAAATAAAATAACATGTTGAAGTGAGAAAATACGGATAAGGTAGCCGCCGTTGGTGCGTCTAATGCGCTTGTTGTCCTATTGTCAGGATTTTCAGAAATAAAGCGAAAGTATGAATATAAGCCGTGCACGTCCGCGTCAACAATCATATGCACTGAGCTTTTAGCCACAATAACATTTTGAAAAGGTAGAGGCACTCAAAAGAAACCATAAACCATTTGGGTAACAGGACTCTGGTAATGACATTTTAGGAGCGAGGAAGGGGGGGGTGCTCGAGCCCCGGAGCTCCCCCCCGTAGTCGGCGCCTATGACGAGGAGGCTTCTATATATGCTCCCTGACCCGTCTACCATTGCTTCGCGAGCCTAAAGAATGCAGAAAAAAAAAAAAAAAAAAAAAACCACGTGCCTGCATGGTGCAATGAGTAAAAATAAATGCTCCCTATATGCCATAGGAACTTACCCGTTTTGACATTTGTGAAGTTTCTGCTTTCCCGCACGCGTAGCATGGACGTCACTATGGCCAGTATTGACGCCAACAAATCTTCATAGTAAATTTTGCGATATGACTTACAAAAGTTGGTAACTAAGAACCAGGTTCAAACTTTGCATTTTCCAGATTTTTTTTTTTTTTTTTTTTTACTTTGAGCACACATACTAAAAATAGCTAATTACTGCTTTTATTCGGGTTTCTTGAGGTGCATCCTTGAAGTTCCACACAATCTCAAAAACTGTCTGAACAATTATTACTGCTATACATCCATTTAAAACACCAGTGATCGGGCTATAATTATATGCATCACAGTATGCGTTGCGACTACTAAGTTTCGAAATAAAATGTTAAAACAAAAGCACCGAAAGTGAGCACGTTTCCAGCAGTAACGAAAGAGTGAAGTGTTAGGTGAGGTATATTAATATTTTTTTACAGGAAAATGCAGACGGCAAGCGCGAGCAACTTTAGCAGGGTATTGTACTGACACAAAATTTTATCTTGCTTATTTTTCTCCATTAGATGGATGCACGACCCCGCAACATCACTATGGTGTAAGAATTCCGCGAACGCGCAAGATAATCCCTAATTATATCTTCTTTCAAAGTGACCTGCTCAAAACTCGCAATACCCGCCGCGGTGGCTCAGTTCCTAAGGTGTTGCGCTGCTGATCACGAGGTCGCGGGATCGAATCCCGGCCGCGGCGGCCGCATATCGATGGAGGCGAAATGCGAAAACGCCCGTGTGCTTGCTGATATAATCTCGACTGGGTGAGGTGGGTCGTCACCGCAAGAATCAGGAGACGGCGATGAAGGCGGGCATCGTGATGATGAAAAAATTAGAAAATATTGTATTCACTTCATTGGTACATGGTTTTGGCTATCCGAGTCTCGAGCGGTTCTGCTTAACACGGGGAACAGGACGGCCTTAAATAACCCCTCGTGGTCTTGTGGTAGCCGATGTCTCCTTCGGGGAACTTGTGGAAGTGCCAGTCCTCTGTGGGGTGGTCAAGTTGACGACCTCCTCCCCCTCGGGTCCTCTCCTTTGGTAGCTCGCCTTTGCGTCTGCTCAGGTCGTAGAGGTGTGACGCTTTCTCGGGGATGAAGGGGATTATCTCGTCACGGGAAAGGCGCTCGGGCTTGTTTCCCACATTTGAGAGGTACAGTTTCCAGGAAGATCATAACCGCCTCTTGGGGATGAAGATAATTACCCCGACACGGGTACGTGCGCGGGTTTGGTTTCCCACAACTGAGATGCAGAGTTCCAAGCCGATCATAACATTGCGTTGTAGTACACGTTAAAAAACCCCAGGTAGTCAAAATTAATCCGGAGCCCTCCACTACGGCGTGCCTCATAATCAGAACTGGTTTTGGCATGTAAAGCCCCAGAAAGAAGAAATCTCGCCATAAATGGAGCGCCGCTTCTTGGCATAAGGTTTGTATACAAGGGCTCTACCCGTCACGGAAATCGCATTGGAAAAACGCACTTGATAACCTCACAGCGAGCCACGAAGTCTTCCGAATCTACAAATCTGACATGTCTGTTACAGGGTGATCATTTGCAAGTTCTATGCAATTTTTAGAAATAGCCTGTTGCAGATAACGTAATTCTAGTCATTGAGCTGGATTATTCGAAGAGGGGGAGATTACTTGCACGAGAAATCGAAACAGATATTCAACTAATTAACAAAAGTCGACTAATTATCTTTTGGATTACTTTACGGCGCATATTGCAATTAACAAATTGTAGCCGGTACATTTGCAAGGTGTATCCACTTGGAATTAATTTCCAGAATGACGCCAGTTTGGAGACATGCGCCATCAAACTTGCCCTGAAATGTATTGTTCCACTTACTTTTTTAAAGAAAACACTCCTTTATGCATTGAAGCACAAGAATAATGGAACACCCATGTATTTCGTTCCACACTTTCATGTGGATACGTCTTGCAAGCTCACTGGCTAGAATCAGTAAGTTGCAATATGTACTGTAAGGTAATTAAGAAATTAGTGAATTTTTGTTAATTAGTTGGATATGGAAGCTCGATTTCTCGTGCTAGTAAAATCGAATAATCCAGCCCAAGGACAAGACTTATGCTATCTGCCACAGGCGATTTTTTAAAATTCCATAAAACTTAAAAATCATCACCCTGTATAACAGTGCATGACTCCTCATTCTTTGCGATTGCTTAAAAGTTAATACCCCGTGGAAAAGAAAACGGTTAGCAGTAGTTTTACCCAAGCGAACTTGCCTCTCTAAATGTACTGCAAGTTTTGGCGGAAACCGGAGGCACGCGAATGTCTTTCTTCGAACCCGTTTGAATACGAAGGAACCGGTTCAGAAAGCTCCGAACTGATTCGAGCCGTTATAACTTTTGCTCAAGAGCTGAACCAGAACCGAACCCGTAAGTTTCGGTTCGACACCTCGCTCACGACCTCTTCACCTGTTCCTTAACGTTGTGTCCACCGCTAACGAGGCGGCTTCGTTAACGTTCTGTCCTTGGTGTTCTGCGATAACTCGACCAGGTGATATATGTCTCGGGGCTTGTGTTTGATCGTTACACCAGTTTTCGAACACAGCCAGCTCGTATCAATTCAATTGCCTTATACAGGGTGTTTCAGTGAACACTTTCAAAAATTTTCAAAGGTTCGCTGTGGCAGATAGCACATTTCTAGTTCATGAGCTGGTCTACTCGAAGAGGTGGACATTATTTGCAAAAAAAAAAATGAAATGCATAACCGACTAATTAAAAAAAATTCACTAATCACGTTTTCAACTAATCACCTTATGGCCCATATTGCAATTTACAAATCCTAGCCGTGGAGTTCGCAAGGCGGATACACTTGGAACGAATTCCCAGGATGACACCAGTTTCGAGATATTCCCGAACTTTGCGGAGAAATGCATTGGCGTTCCACTTACTTCTGCGCTTCAATGCATAAAATTACAACATTGTCAAGAAAGGTAAGCACGAGGTCTCATCCCGCGACCTCGTGCTCAGCAGCGCAACGCCACAGCTATTATGCCACCGCTGCGGATAATTAAGTGAAGATGAAATAACGTTTAGGCTAGAAAACACACATGAACCGGCCGGCACCAGTCTGGCTTATCATGCGCTTTAGGCGAAAATATGAATTAACAAAAAGCCAGACACACCTGCACCAACAAAGCTGTAACGAGCTTTCGGAAGAATTGACAATGACAGATTGGGGAGGGCTTCGACATTACCACGGGGAAGCTCAGCTCACGCAAGATTAAAAGCAGAGAGGTTAACCAAAGTAACTGCGCGATTGGGTAGTCTGCACTGAAGTGTAGAGTGAGTAAGTGTAGCTTCAATAACAGTCGAGAACACTCACTTTGTTTACCGTAAGAAAAAAATATTGACCCATGGAGGTAGAATTGTAAGCTGAATCATCTCAAAATCAACGATTAACACATTTTTCTATGAAAGACGGTGAACTGAGTGGCAAAAAAATAAAAGCCCATAGAAATGCAGCAAAGGGGACCGGCTATTTCTTCCATCTCTAGATTTTTATCCATGATAGCAGTGCACAGCAAAACGGAGAGAGAGACGGGACAAGCGTCTTATTACCGAACGCTTCATAAAAGAAATTTTACGTGCAAGTGCGAAAGCAAAAAAAAATTGGGCTTATTGCTTGAGTTGACTAATCTCGAGTGGACGAAGTCGGGACGGGGATGAGGGGGCAGGGTGTGCAGAAGGGGAAATATGTGGCTGGTGACGAGCGACCCCGTCAGTACCAAGAGCCACTATACTAAGTTACACAAATATTTTCCAGTCGTTCCGTGTCGCGATTTACAACAAGGTGACAGTATAACACCACTACCAATAAAATACAGAGAAGGTGCAGTCGAGCTGCCAGAGAGAGAGAGAGCAAGGAGAGGAAAGGCAGGGAGGTCAACCAGAAGAGCGTCCGGTTTGCTACCCTGCACTAGGGGTGAGAGAAAGGGGGAATAGAAAGAGTAAAATAGGGAGAGAATGAGTACTGAGTACACGTGGGACGATGTACAGGGACACTATAGGCGGTCTCTTAAACCGGTGCACTTCAAATACTGTACTAATGCACGCATCGCTTTTTGTGCCAGTGACGGGTGTAGCCACGGTCCGAGTATCTTTGACTCAGAGAACGATCTCGAGTCCAGTCGGTTTAAAGTGGTGCTGAGAGAGAGGCGTTGTACGTCGCAGCGAGGGCAGGTACAAAATAGGTGCTCGATGGTTTCCTCGCACATACAGGAGTCGCACATCGGGCTCTCGGCCATTCCCATACGGAATGAGTAAGCGTTCGTGAACGCCACTCCCAGCCACAAGCGGCACAGCAAGGTTGTTTCGCCGCGAGAAAGGCTAGATGGCAGTTGTAGACGTAGCAAGGGGTCCAACTTGTACAATCGGCAATTGAAGGCACTTGAACTCCATAAAGCTTGCGACGTTTTGCGTGCAAGCAGACGAAGTTCCCTGGCAGTGTCCGTCCTCGCCAAAGGTATTGTACGCGTCTGGGTGTCTTCGTGGGCAGATCGGGCAGCCCTGTCAGCAATGTCGTTGCCGACGATGCCAGAGTGAGCAGGAATCCACTGGAACACTATGATGTGTCCTGTTTCCAGAGCATGGTGATGTACTTCCATGATGTCGGATATCATCTGCTCGTAAGTTCTGTGATGTAAGGCTGACTTGATGCTGTGAAGGGCTGCCTTTGAGTCGCAGAATATGACCCATTTCTGTGCCGGCTCTTCTTTGACGTAGGTCACAGCTGCATGGAGGGCTGCAAGTTCTGCCGACGTAGATGTAGTCATATGTGTTAATTTGAATTTAACTGCAACTTGCTTGGCTGGAATGACGAATGCGGTAGTTGAGCTGGTAGGTGAGGTCGAACCGTCGGTATATATGTATGTAGTCATGATATGTCTGGTGCATTAATAGGGGCGTCAGTTGCTTCAGAGCCAGCGATGGATGATTGGCCTTCTTGGTGATTCCGGTAATAGTAAAATTCACTTGAGGCTGTCGCAGGCACCCCAGGGGAGATGAATGCTTCGCAGCCGGTGTAAAAGATGACGGTATACACTCTTGATGGGCGCTAATCACCTTTGAAAAGGTCGCTTGAGGTCTCTCCGCTGGTAGGGAAGCTAAGTGATGGTCGGGGATCCTTGACATATGACGAATGTGCGCTCTGAGGGAGTCGGCAGCTACGTGTGTCTGGATCGTATGGTCTCTCGCGATGGCTATTGTTGCTGTTGTTGAGGTGCACCGAGGCTGCTGCCAGGCATTATAAAGAGGAACCCTGGTGTATTCATCGTTATTCTGTAGAAAAAAGCAAAAGCCGGGACATTTGGCTGTCCCGATTGGGTCAGTTACACATAAATCGGGACTATCAAGCTAAATTCGAACGGTTTATTGCCTTTCTCAACTTAATGCCCCTAAATGCACTTTAATTCGACTTAATGCCCTTCTCGTTCTTGATGCGATGATGCTACCAAGCACGTGCTACCATGCTGCAGTACTTGTTGCTTTCAGTGTTTTGCACAACATGCAAATGTTAATAAACATGTTTTCAAATAAAAGAAACAAAGGCAACACATACATTGACGGGGTATGCAGGTTCCCTGCACGCTCTGCAATAAAATTGAATTTCATTATTCTCACACAGTGTTGTACACGTTCCTCAAAAACACGAACGAAACCTCGTTCCTTCCCAATCTTGAAATGAGTTCCCGTTACAAGTTTCTTTAATGTGAAAGGAACGCGTTCCACTTACACTTCGAACATTGGAACGTGTCGTTACATTAATGTTACACTTGACTTTTTTTAAATTAAAATAAAATGTCGGATAATCCTGAGGCTAAATAAAGTGAGCAATTTAAAACTCACATCGAACTACGTATAGTATACAAATTTGAACAATGCCTGCGGAAGATTATCTGGAGATAAAAGAATCCAAAGAGCGTCACGTGACAATCTTGAAGCCTAGTAAATTTATATATATATATATATATATATATATATATATATATATATATATAACGGAGAACGCACAAAAATAAATGCACCATAGTTACGTGACAAGCAAGCTGCAGTTCTTTGCGCCTCACGTGGTCGCCCATCCGCGCTGCATGATGTGCTGCGTACGTGCGTACGTCTGTTCAATACTGTGGTACGTTTACAGAAGGAACGCCGTTCCCTCTGCCGTTCCTTTGTAAACCTAACGGGTTACCTGTACAGTTCCACCGAGCCTTAATGGAACGCTGGCGTTCCTCCGTTCCTCCCAAAAGGCACTAGTTCCAGGAACGCCATTCCGTACAACACTGTTCTCACCTTTTTCGGCACATGTCAGTGTAACAAAACAGGTGCGCTTTTAAGCCGAATTGTGAATGAAAATGCGTCTGTCAAATTTCGCGGCAAATACAGGCAGAACTCTTGGAGATGTCACCACCCAGAAACAGCACTTGAGCGCGTTTTGTATTCGCCTCGTGCGCTACCGATGGCGGCGCGGCAAACGGCGCTCCCGTGACGTCAGAGGAGGGGCTCGCCTTTGTCGTCTGGTACGCTCCTGCTAGAATAGCAGCTTCATTTTCACACGTTCGCTCGCACTGTCTCTGTCCTTGTTTAGCACGGCGTTCTCAGATTGCCATCTGTATTTCTAGTGTTTTATTATTGCCAGCATTATGAGGACAAAAATCTTGTATAATAAATGTATCTTCCATATATCCGCCCGATGTGACCGCCCAGTGGCTCTGGCTTTGGGCTGCTTAGCTCGAGGTCACTGGTTCGACCTCTTCCGTGGCCGCCGCATTTAAATGGGGGCGAATTGTACGGTGCACGGTAAAAACCCCCAGGTGGTTGAAATTTATCCCGAGTCCAACAGTACGTGTCTCATAATCATATGGTAGTTTTGGCACATGAAATCTCAATTTATTTTTTGCATATGTTTTTATTTTTCACATGACCCAATCACTCGTAGGCAGGGATACGATCTCGTGACTCGGCCATGAAATATCGCGCAGAGCCAGTATATGAAAGGCTACGCACCTTTGGAAATGAAGCACGATCGCAGGGCTCATGCGCAAAATCTTGCGCTGACAAGGCGGCATTGTAGTTGAATGCAAATTTCACATTTCGCTTGTACTTCCAGTAACTTGGGATTGGAAATGTAAAACTTTTGCTGACAACAAGTCTATTTTACTGAGAAGCGGTTTACCTTGAACATTATTGGGGCACCACGCGCTCATTCCCAATAGTCAAGCATGCTTAGCACTATTTTCTTGCAAATAAATCTCATTGCCACTTTTTAATGCAGAAGAAAAACTAAGTTTGTTAAGGTTAGCATAATACTATTTCTGTAACGCACTTTCCAACTACTGAAACCACTTGGAAAACCGTATTTTATCAGCGTAATAACAAAAGCTTTGTTGAAAAAAAAAAAGACAGAAAAGCTGGTAAACATTTCGCAGACGACGCCAACAGCAATGCACACCGAGCGTGGCGACGACTACACAACTCGATTCCGCAGGGAATAGTAGAGAGTTAGATTAGGGGGAAGCAAGCGTTGGGGCCCCCTGAATCTAAAACTCTCAAGTGTCCTGGAACATTCCATACATACTGGACGAAAAACCTGCAACCTCGCTTTTCAACAACTCCAGCCGAACAGGACGACCGACAGCTTCAAGTTGCCTTCGCGTAGTGAGCGCGCGCGCGGCGCAGCAGCGGAGTCCTCCTCATTGACGTCACACGCGAGAGGGTGCCACTCAAAGAACTCGAGGCGAATAAAGGCTCCCTACATACTGGGAGCGCGACCGAAATCTAACAGAATTCTGGTCCCGTGGTTCCTCATATTTCTATGGTAGCATCTGAGCGTTCGGCACGGGCATGCTTTCTCTGGCTCCAAAAATGTCGAGAAGGGACCGCATCGCAGCAAAGCGAGTCAGGGAGCGGTAAAAACCAATCAAATGTACCTATAAAGTTGTGGTGCTATCAGGTGACAGAAAATGTGATTAATTGCCATGCCAATCCAACCACGCGAGTATCGTTTTCCATCAATTGAAGCACCACAGTCCTTTGCAGACTTCTTTTCCACTGTGCGCTACATGCAAGCGCGCACACCCCTTTTTTGTGTCTGGTGTATGGGCAGAAGCTGCACTAAGCTTTCATTGGCCGTGGACAGGTCAGCAGTTTTGTTCTTTCAATCTGCCGTAATATGTAAATACGTAGTTTATCAGCAGCAGCAGCGTCCCTCCAGTTTCTTTTTCAGAATCAACACGAAAGAGTGGGTACTTCGGCCTGGAAGACGGGCGTATAGGCATACTGCATCCCATACATTTGAAACAATACCGCACTGCATAAATTGCTATGGAGCATCAGTAAAGCAGTGCATCTGCTTCTGTCGAGGGGCGGCACAGCCTTTGTTGGAGTCTAAGGCTTTCTAATAAAGGGGCCCTGAACCAACCCTCGGGCTTGGTGAAATAATAGTCCACGGGTACCACATGCTGTTGTGAACATCTCAGCCAAGTTCTGCTGTCGTACGCGGTCCGTGGAGCTCCCAAGCGGAACGCAGTCACCATTCTCTCAAACGCTCTCATGTCAAAAGACCCCATGATCCTCGCTCTTTTCTGTGTGCTTTATTTCGTAATAAAGCACACTCCAATACATGGCTGCTATTGGTCGCTGCGGTCGGCTATACCGCAGCCGCCGCCACGAGTCCAGTGGCTAAGTGTACTGCAACTCGCTGAGGACAACCACGTTTGGCTTACGTTTAGCGCTTCAGAGGCACCAAAATGGGAAGTCCAATATGAAATTTGAACTGCACGCCACGGTGACGTTTTGAAGGAGAAAGGGGAGCCCAGCGGAGCCCGTGTTTGATTGCCAATAACTCCGCTTCTGCTGAATGCATTGAAGTACTTTTTGCGGCAAAGTGATTCTGGAATGGCCTATTTTCACTTCAAATGTATTCGTCCTCTTAGGTAAGAAGTGGTTCAGGCTTTAAGGCTAGTTTGTGCATATGGGGGGCTTATCTTGCTCTTTGGCCAATAGGTATACTGTAGGTATGAATGAAGTTGCTGTTTTAGGGTGTTCTGTAATGTGCTCTATAAAAAGTTTTGCAGCATGCTGGGAACAAGTCCCCTGCTGTTTCCTTCACAGACTTGTTTAATGTATGCTACTTATATATATATATGTATGTATTCACTAGTAACAGCAGCTCAATCCATGCAACTATCTAGTGCACTTATAAATGGCAGCTGTTCTTACAGTGTATCTGCCCTATGGAAGTGAATGTTCCACCAGGAAAGTTTTTCTTTCTCATAAAGACGAAAGAAAGAAAAGGCATCCCATCAAATTCCACGTATCTCCAGTCATGCTGCAAACACATTCTGAAGCCTTCAGTGGCACAAATGTAGTGACTCCCAGTATACATCAGCTACTAAGCAGTACAGGGCAGCAGCCTATCTCCAGAGATTCAGTAGATCAAGTGGCGAAAAAATAGGTCATAAAAACTGCATCATTTATTCACTTCTATATGTTGCAGCAACCTCACATGGGATGGCTCTTGCACTGTGGAGCAAGACAGGTGCAGAAGTTATATTTTAGCATGCATTTACAGCAGTGATAGCAAAAGCTTACTATTTACAAAGAACGGCATCAAAAGACAAGCACTTCAATTTCCAGAACAGACCATGAAGAAATGCTGCAAGGTACTGCCATCACCACTCAAAAAGCTTTGCATGTCCAAAAGAACCAAGCAAATTCTTGCATGGCTTACTAGGACATTCAGCTTTTTGTCATAGGTTCACTAAAGCATCTTAGCAACCCAGCACTTCACTCCACAAGCAGTGAGAGCTAGCCCACAGTACAGCGCCTAGTTGATGTTACACATTTGAGCATTCTGGTAACCACTGTGCAGTGCTATGAAAAAAATTACAATAGGACAGCGCTAGTCCACAGCAGCAAACTCTTGCCACAACAAATGCAAAAATAAGTGGTAAAGTGAAATGCAGATACAGCTTCACCACCATGTGCTTTACATGTCAAATGTGCATTTACAGACTACAAAGATGTTCAGTCTAAGAAACAAGACATGAGTGCACCTGTCAAAGTCAGATACAATGCAGAAAAAGGGAACACATAATGCTGAACAATTGAAAGGTTAAATACCTGAATGAAGGTAAATACAACAGGGGAAGACATCGTAGGAGAAAAAAATTTGGACCATAGAGAAGTCAGGTCAAGCACATTGGAATGCACTCGACAGTACAAATCGCTATGTGATGGGATGGATGCAAGATGTCTAACAGCTGCTATCAATGTAAGTGGAATCAGAAACTGAAATAAATATTGTTCATTAAGTTTTGTCATTCTTCATAATAACTAACTGTTAATGTATTTCGCAGCAAGATGCAAACTACAAGCTGTGGCCACATGCAATCGATTGGAACTAAAGCAGTACAATAGGAAATTGGTTTTCAACACAACTCCGTCACGAGAAAATGCATAGCCAGTCTATTTCTGTTTGATCCCACCAGTACCACACACACACACACACACACACACTGAAGTATATTATGTGTGTCATGCCTTTTTACACTAATATGACTAAGTTAGTGACCAATAGCAAGTTTTTGATACAAACATGAACCAGCAATAAGTGCACTGAAAAATGCGTTGTTTTCACCAAGCAGACATGAAATTAGGCGACTGCTTCCAGCAACTATCAGAAGCAAATGACGGTGACTGAAGAAGCCTGGCTATCGTACCAATGTTATGTCCAGGCGACTTATTTTTGCCAGGAATCTGGCTGAGAGAAGAGCGATGTCAAAATGTTGGCACAGTAGCTTCCCCTTTTCAATTCTGTCCTGTTTTGTCCATTACTAAAAATTACTAAAAATAAAAACATAGGTGCAGCACTACAGAAATGCTGGAGTGTACCAGTGACGAAATTTTGACAAGTTCCACAAAAAGAGCGCAGCACTTAAAATGCATTAAAAAACTCAATTATACCAGCAATTTTTTTTCAATGGAATTGAACGTCGTATTAGCTCATCTCAATTATCTGAAAACATTGAGTAATTCAATAGCCAACACCACTGATTCATATCACACAGACACCTTGCACAACTGCATACCAAGTATCATGAGCAATTTGCATACTGCCATAATCTACAGAATTCCCCCTGTATCTGCTCAACCGTTACGCTAAGATCAGCCAGGTGCTGAGGGAAAGATAAGAGGAGCACTACTATGCCCTTATGTCTGCTCCAGCTGAAAAGCACTGCAACTCTTCCTTCACAGCTTATTGAGTTACCTGTCAGTTTTCTCATAAACTTCATATACTGTGTACACCCAAGAGCTTCAATTGTTATATCGCCTGTATTTTGGGTGTCACTTTTGTGACAGCAATACCCCTTCACCGAAAACAGAGGTTTGGTAACCAGTAGACTGCATAAATGACTGGCAGCGATGTCATTCACATTCCAAAACCAGGGCCATGTGATATTTAAATCAGCAGCAGAAATTATATTTTTATGCCACACTGT
This sequence comes from Dermacentor silvarum, assembly GCF_013339745.2. NCBI lineage: Eukaryota > Metazoa > Arthropoda > Arachnida > Ixodida > Ixodidae > Dermacentor > Dermacentor silvarum. The sequence goes on along the minus strand of NC_051154.1, from coordinate 80,254,089 downwards.
TTTCACACCTGGAATACATGTAGAGGCCACAGTGCTGTCAAATTTAGGGACCTGTGTCTGTAAATGACTGAAGATGTTACTGTATGATGACAATCAACTGAAAAGTCCGATGGGAAATTCCTCAATAAGTCCGCCTAGTTGAAAGAGTGCAACACTTCCTTGCAAAATGCAAAGTGGTTATCAATTAGAGATGTACTTTCTGTCTTGGCAAACTGCAACAGCCAATTACAAAAAATAACCTAGTCAGAACTTAATCAGAAAAACTAGTCAGAACGTAATCTTATCAGTGGTTGGAACAAGGCCCAAAATAAATGCTGTCACAAGGAGATGTGGCACAGTCATGATGATGAAGCTACAGAAAGCTACCTTAAGCCTGGCAAAAATTGGGAGATGGCAATGAAGACATCCCCACTGTCGTCTATGTGCACAAGAGTTGCGTTTGGACATCGATTGCAACATTTTTCAAAAGGTAATCCTGTGTCCACTAGACAATGAGCATGTCCCAGCTTGACATATAGCCTGGTTTAGCGTTTCCCTTTACTGACTCTCGAACTAGTATATTTTCGAATAACAATTTTCGCCAAAATGAAGCAAGGCTAAGAACCACTCTTATGCAACCATTAGCATTGTGTGAGCTATTTGAAATAACACATTGCTGTGGTGAATCGATGTAATGGTGGCGTTTTAAATGGTGGTGTGTAAAACTTTACCTACAACTAGGGAGGCATTGAGTTAAAGAGGCTTGCCAATAATGAGTAATATCTCCAGAGCATAATATCTTCAGTTAGCCTGAACTGCTGCGCATGTTCAGAGAAAACTATGGCTTAGAATTGCAAGCTAAACGAAACTATGCCCAAGTGACCACAAGAGCGAGCAATATTACACCATTCTGGGAAAACACTACAAATGAGACACCAAATAGGCTGATTTTAATTGCATACATGTATGGATGAATTAACACATTTCAGATCATAATGTGCCTGGAGGCATTTTCAGAGTGCATAGAACCATGCACTGCGCAGAGTTAAGGCCTCTCAGATTTTGTCACTTCAGTAAAAATTTAATGGATGTGATTAAAACATTGCACTTTTGCGATTTACACTTAAAAGGTGGTGGCAAAGACGTTTCTGCAAGAACATCATTTGAAAGCGTAATTTTTGAAAAACTCAAAAATTTAGCAATGAATGGAAAAGCAGCATCCAAGGCTCACTGGGGCAATCGGTGCAAAAGCAAGTTAAATTTCTACATTTACTTAGGCAGTCAGGTGAGAGCAGCAGCATGCCCTATGGGGGTTTTTACCATTTTAGCACCTCAGCACAGCATAGGCTTGTTCATTATTTGACACTTTACAAAATAAAGCAGCTGTATGCGTGTCCTATTGAGAGAAAGTTGCTGTATGCAAGCTGAAGAAGACATGTCAATAGTATTAAAAGCAGTTAAAACCTGCATTTGCACAAATATACCATGTGGCAGGACTTTCGACTTGGAGTATAATTATATATAATAAAATATGGAGACAATTATAATGCAAACTAAATGGCTAATGCAGTTTTGTTGGCGAACTTATAATAGCGCCTCTTAGCATTGCTAGGTAAACTACACAGTGCCAGGTCCCATGTGTGCAACAAATCAAGGGGTCAGATCCATGCGCACCACAGCAAGGCAACTTCATTTGACTATGTCCAGAAAGTTGTAACTGCAGCCCCCCTATCGCCCCTCCCTCCCTCCCTTTCACTGCGGCAAGTTGCCCTCTCGTTATTTGCAGATCCACACATGCCCCTAAAGTAACAAGGTTGGTTTTCCCACAAAATTTAGTTTGCCTATAGTGCCTTAGCTCACTGCATCTTTATGGGCGAAATTTATCTTTAAAATAAATCTGCATTGTATTTGGAGCACAGTTCCAAGTATGACGTTTGCTGGGCTCTTAAACCTAGAAAACCGTACTTCGTGTCACTTTCATGCATACATGACAAAACAAAGTCAGATAAATTGCTAATGCAAGAATATAGTAGTACTGTGCCCACTAAAAAAAAAAAAAACTAAGATGCAGTCCATGAGCAAAGTTCAAATGCATCTGAACCAGTGGATACGGCAATACAAAAAAGCTCAATATCTTGCACTTCATTTACATAGAAAGCAGCAAGCAGTAATGGTAAAGAATTTCTTTTTAGGCCCAAATGAGCTCTGGTTGTCATTGACACCAAATAGGATTGAGAAAAGAGCTTAGAAAGGATCAATGCACATAAAACAAGGAAATAGAATAGCTAAAAACAACCACTGCAGGATGTGTCTAAAACACAGACATTCTTTAGTCAGCCAAGACATTTAGGCAGTGCCAACAAACAAGTGAAACCATAAATTAGTGCATCTCAAACATGACATGAGGAACCGCTGTTGAAGTAATTGGAGCAGCTGTGGCCAGAACTGAGCATGCCTATTCCGGTCTATTTGGCTTTGACTTGGTTAAGGAGATCATCATACAGTTTTGTCAGTTCGGTGTTTTCTTCATTCTGTGGAAAAAAATAAACATTTTATTTGTGAATAAAGAGAAGACCATTATATTTAAGGTATGAAACTGCACTTATATGCATAATATTATGGTGCAAATATAAGGTGTTTCCGAGAGCAATTGATTTTCAAGCAATGCAGCCGAGATTAAGAAATCATAATTTTTTTTCAATATCTCTTAAGTTATAAATGTCCCTATGAGGTGTTAGTTACTAACAGATTAATTATAACTGAATTGAACTAATGTTTTAGTTAACTTCCTGAGGTATGCCACATAAAATCGAAGCCAGCGAGAATGTAGAGCATTACATTTGCTACAAATCCTGTCTAACACTACTTTCAAGAAATGCATACTTAAAAGGTTTGAGCAAATGATTGGATGTTCCAGCTAACATTTTGTCTAACTGCACATCTTCAGTACCAATTTTTTTTAATATGAAAAAAAAAAAAAAAAAACATGCACTACGTGACTATGGTCTTTTTCCATTAAAAATGGCAGACAGCTAGTATAGGAGTAGCCACTAAACCAAGCCAACAAAATTTAGCAAGGCAATAGAAAGCTAAAGAAATGTATTTTTCAAAGACTAAGCTCTTGGGGTGTAATAAGCAATATAATTTGTAAAAAGCAACCTTTACTGAAAAGCGTAGCAAATGTTGAAATGTTGCACTGCTAACATAATAGAAAAAATATTAAAAAGTATACAAATATTTTAGTTTCCATTTCCTACAGCCCATGAAAGTTTCCGTGTTCTTACTCATGAGTGATGTGTGCTACATATTTGCTGCTTAGCGAGTTTCCTCTTTCCAGTAAGTTGCACATAATACAGGGGAAAACACAGCTGGGCTGAGGGCAGGAAATCCATATTTTGTAGAAACATTGTAAATAAGTGATAATATTACCAACATCTTTACGACATCTGAACCGGCAGAAGAATTTCGTCAACTGCCAAAAGGCAGAAAACGACTTGCTGCCGATCAGCTGATGACTGTCCGTGCTGGTTTTGTGGGTCTCCATCGTCCAAATTAAAATTCCATGATTTGCCATCATCTTTAGACTGACATACTAGTGGCATACAAACTATCATTTGACGGCGAATAGATTTGAGAGACCTGCTTTCACACAAGGGCCACGTTACCCGAGCACTTGCAATCTTCACAATTGCAAGGTGCACACCTTCACGTGCTCTTTAAGAATTGCTGCCATATGGCAACCAACTCCACAAGTAACGAAAGCCTACTTTTGAGACTATGGTGGAGATGGTGCAGCAAGTCCCTAAGGGCATCAGCAGCCGTGAAATTCGCTGCAGCGCTTGCCAGTCGCCTATGGCCCATGATCAATTGCGGGGGCAAGGAAATGTGGATGCAGGGGCATTTTATGGTTTTATCTATTTGGACAACCTTCCTGTCGTATTTTGCAGTGGAACTTGCACTATTGTTTACAGACACATGAGGCAGAGTCAAGCAGCTTGTTTGCTTTTTTCCTTGCCCTGAAAAAAATTTTTTTGAAGGCTTCAGTAAATATTGAATGGAAAATCATGATCACTATAACTAGCTATATATCAAAAGAAAGTAGAAATGTTTTCGAAAGATAAACACAATTTGTGAATTACAAGCTTTACTGAAATCTAGAGGAAAAGTTTACAATGTTGCACTGACAACGTTTTGCCATGACCGCAGGTGCGAAATGGCATTAATCGAAGCCAATGCCACCGCCATTTTTATTTCGCAGCCTCGAACCAGCGCTCATGCACAGATCCTCTGAAAGCAGTAGCGATTTCGCGACTTAGTCCTAGCTAGGCAAACCTAGCTACGTTGTTTGCTATCAAGCTTCCTGCTCTTTTGGTGGAGAGTTTTTCATATAAAGAATTCGCTGCTGTCAGCAGTAGCACTGAGTCCACCTTCACCATCCTCACCTATGGGTTTGAAGCACGGAAAAGCACGGCAAGGGTCTGAAGCAATGCATAATGCCGGTTCCCAAAAGTAAGTTTCACCGCAATACAGTGGCGTTAGACTGTCAAGCATACACAGTATTGCTGTGAAGCATACCAAGACTGGAACGGGGCCACTGTCACAGGACATAGTATGTGTTTCTTGATTAGTGTGTCAGAACGGAAAGAAAACAAGAACGGAAAAAATATTTTTGACCGTAACGAAAACTTAACCGAAACGTGATTTTGTTTTGGAGTGAAACCACAATATTTTTGATCGGTTTTCGGTTCGAGGGGAAAATCGGCAATCCGCAACAACCGACGTCGGGCAACGTCACAATTAGTGCGTATCTCACAAATTAGTGCAAAAAAGATGGCAACTTATAAGGGACAAAGGATCATTTTAAAACACAAGATCACTAATTGTTTTATTGCGATAGCAATTATATGGACACTTAAAGCGCATTTTTGCCATCATCGTCGCCGCCGTGAGGTTCGTTATGAAGGCCCAATGGCGATAAAATCATCGCCGCGCGCTGTACACTGCGCGTGCGAGTGAAAGCGTGCGGGGGTGAGCCAGCAACCGCAGCTTAATCTCATGCACGCGAGAGAGGAAGGTGAACGCGAGAGAGGAAGGTGAACGGCCGAGCCTCCCACAGGGAGGCTCGGCCGTTTGGCATTACGATTACAGGGGTACACATTCTCGGTAGTGTACAAATCTGGCAAGTTACACAACGACGCCGACTGCCTCTCCCACCATCCCGTTGAACCACCCGACTCCACTGAAACAGACCCCGACACCCATGCTTTGGCGATAACAGACTTCATCCATGTGGCCGACGAACAGTAGAGATTCATTGTTGCTCTCTCTTATTGACCGTCTGCAATCCGGCACCATCGACCCTTCACTCAACATGTTCTTGCTTCAGGATAACGTTCTTTACCGCCGCAACATGCACCCCGACGGCCCAGAACTCCTGCTCGTTGTCCCGCATCATCTGCGCAGAGACGTCCTCCTCCAGTTTCACGACGCCCCCACTTCCGGGCACTTAGGTTCTCGAGAACTTACGATCGCATACGACGTTTTTTCTGGAAGGGCCTTTATCGGTCCGTTCACCGCTACGTAACATCTTGTGACCTGTGTCAGCGTCGCAAGAAACCTGCAACTCAACCTGCTGGTCTACTTTAGCCAACTGACGTTCCAACCGAGCCGTTTTATCAAGTGGGCCTGGACTTGCTAGGTCCCTTTCCAATTTCCACGAAAGGCAACAAAAGGATTGCAGTCGCTACGGATTATACCACTCGATATGCAATTACTCGAGCGTTACCAACCAGCTGTGCCACAGACGTAGCCGACTTCCTACTGTATGACGTCATCCTCCAACATTGTGCTACACGTCACCTACTCACAGATCGCGGTCGCTGCTTCCTGTCTCGTGTGGTTGACGATCTACATCGATCATGTGCTACTCACCACAACTTCACGACCTCATATCACCCTCAAACCAATGGACTCACCGAACGCCTAAACCGTACACTGACCGCCATGCTTTTCATGTGCGCTTCCGTTCGTCACATTTGCACACAACTCATCGCGTCATGAAACTGCCGGCTACTCAACCTTCTATCTTCTCTTTGGACGCCATCCCTTACTACCCTTTGACACCTTGCTCCCTTCTGATCCGGCCTCCCCGTCCACGAATTCCTATGTGCAAGATGCCATCACGCGTGCGCTCAACGCGCGCACCGTCGCCCGCGCTCGTCTCTCGTCATCGCAGACCGCACAAAAGGCCAATTACGATCGTCGACACCGGGATACTGATTTTCCACCGGGCTCTCTCGTCCTTCTCTGGCTCCCATCTCGCCGTGTCGGCCTTTGTCAAAAGTTAATGTCGAGGTACGTCGGGCCCTACTGCGTGCTGCGCCAGGTGACTCCTGTCACCAATGAGATATCTCCCATGGCATCCACCTCATCGACTGCAGCACCACGAAGTGACATCGTACATGTTTCCCGCCTCAAACACTACAACCGTGATAACCCATTTTGACCACAACAAGCACCGGGACGGTGCTTCATCGGCTGGGGATAATGTCACGAGCCATGGCAAAGACAAAGACATTGTAGTGGGGCTGGGTCAGAGGCTCTTCTGGCTGACTGAAAACCTGCTGGAACCTGTGCGCTCTATGCAGTCTTGACTAGACAAGCATTAGCCATTTACTGGTAATTAAATACTCCCCATAACAATATGCAAGAAATCAGTCACATCAGCAATCCTCATAAGCATGCTGATAAAATCTCCCAATGGTGTACAATCTGAGCTCAACATTGCGAACCGAATTCATGCAGAGGGCAATTCTGAAGTTTAACAACCCAAGGCACAGCAGGATGCACACAAGAGCCTGCAATTGTATGCAATGAAGTAAAACAGTCAGCTCTTGTGAATGCATTGGCATGCAGAAGCCCCATCTGCAACACCTGCCTCCTCATTGGGACTAAAGATTAACAATTTGCAAGGAGATAATTGCATCAGTTCTACCTCTCTCTCACTGATGCAGAAGGAACTTAGTTTCCTATCGTACTGGCGTTAGCTACGTGGCGTTTTGCAATCACCTTTGTTCGTGTGTGGCTGTCGGCTTTTGAGCTGCGCATGCTCGCCGGGTTTTCCTGAGAGACGGGGTTCTTCAATAAAGAACAGTTGTTAGTCCAGTCGTCGTGTGTGCCACGTCTATTTCTCTGTCCTTCGTTTTTTGACTGGTTTTTACCCTTCAGTATGTACCAACTGACCCAGACTGCTACTCTACTAAAGATTTCATTTAAACAATAAGCCACGAGCAGAGTACTTAAAGAGCAGGCATCACCTTGTTGGGCGACACTAGCTAACTAAGCCGATTTAATGTAGCCGAGTGCAGTTCCGGTAGCAAATAATATCACCATGGCTTGCTCTCTTAGCCAGATTTTTGAAGAAACGTGCTCAAAAAGGGCATGAAAACAGTAGTGTATCTGGATTCAAAATTTTGATGAGTAAACAAAGCATCAAATTGTGAAATAAGTACAGAATTATGAAAGTAAACAAGTAAGGAATAATCCTTTAGTTTTTTCTACTGTTTGTAGCACTTAACGTTTTGTTTAGTAACCAACTTAGGTGTGGGGATGACATCTAAGGTAGCCATCAAGCCTGGTCTGCCTTAGATGAAAAAGGGCATACCTTCTGTTCTAGTCGTTTTTCAAGACTGTTGATGGTCATTGTAGCCTTCTTGAGTTGACCTTTCAGAACAGTGATGTCTGCTTCAAAATTACGCTTTGTATTTTCCACTTCTTTGTTGGCACTGAAAGAAATAATGAAAAGGAAGGGGGAGAAAAGAAAGATCATTTTACAGGAACACCACAGGGTCAGAAGTTAAGCTGTATTAGTAAATTAAGCTTTTGCAATAGCAGCACAGCCATTTTTACTGTTAAAGGAGGCTTGGAAAGCCAGAAAAGACAGGCAGGCAGTAACACTGCTTTAAAGTTCCCCATATCAGCTCGCCTTGACATCAGATTTTGACAGTGTCGGCTCTGGGTTAAGTGTTTGATGGTAAAGAAGGAATAAATTATATGCTAAAGGAACCAAATACCCAATTAAGCAAGTTCAGAGAACCTTTCCTGGACTAGAATGGCCCAAATACAAAAACTTACTTTGAAATTTGTGACGTCACACTGACGCATGCACCAAGGGTTCAATGCAAAATTAAAGAGGAACTCTTACTTTCACCTGTCCCCATTTCCACAAAATGAAAATGGATTTGAAAGAACGCTTTAGAAGCTTAAAGTAGCTTAACATTGATTTTTACTGTGAAGAAGGTATTTCGATAATTATCCCTGTACGAGCCATACCCATGATACTGAACAAATCAATTGCACACCTATGGGAGAGTCATGTGAGCAAGCCTGTCATGCTAACGGTTTAAGTGATAAGAAACGAGATTAAAAATAAGATTTTTCGACACTATAACTCGAGAATGCCGATTATAAAGTGCGCGAGTGTGGGCATGCGGCAGTAAACTGGGTGAAGCGAAAAAATAAGTTTTGGCAGAATCTTGGGGGTAGACACACATTAAGAATTTTTTTCTAGAAGTCGCGTATTGCTGCATCCATAGCGACATTTGGCGGCATTTCGTTTGCCCCGATTGGAATAGGGCCGCTGTGGCAGGTAGCTACACAACTCTACAAGAACTACCCACCCTTCGATGCTTTCCTCCGTTTTGGTCTTGATCATGTGAACTATGTGGCAGTTCTTCTCCAAGGCCTCATTTGCCTCAGTTAACTGCTGTTTTAGAAGAGCTTCATTCTGCACACAAAATAAATACAAACCGGGTCAGCATCACCTACAAGAACAAGCAGTGCACAACTAATCTAAACTGGAACCAACTGTAAAAGTGAAGTAAAAACAATTTAACAATGTATGTTTCCTTAGAGTACACTCCTTTCAAGATGGACTGTTTAGTTCCCAATAATTTTTGCTAAGCATTGTTAAACTTCAGGCAAAATAAATATCTACAATCCATTCAGGTTCATAAAGTCTTCTGTGGCCATGTGCAATGATGGGTTGAAGCTACGGACTGACCCCTGGGTACAGGCCAAGGCCAAGTTAAATGAGGCCAATGCTCAACACAGTATTATTCTGGGCACATTTGGCACTGCCTGCTCAGTACCTCTCGCCATATACGATGCCACACCACGTTTGAGCAGCTGCACACCGGCTCAGTCTCCAAAGAAAACACAGTCATGCTTAGCTGCCAAAAATACCTTTGCACACTCATCCAAGGCTGGGCAGCTATCTTAAAGCAAGCAGTGTCTGTTCTGTACATTTGAAGTACAATGGTGGTAAACACAAGGACAATTAGAAATTTACACTTATAAAACCATTGGTCAAACAATGAAGAATAAGTATGCATGCCACTATAATACACTTGAGGAGTGACATTATCATAGATGCTCTTCACTCTGCTCAAGCAGCTTCACAGGGTAGGTAGGTGCACGTGAACACAATATTTCCACACACAAAGAAACTGGAACTATTTTCTGCAGGTGTTGGAAGCGTATGAATTCACACATTCAGCTCATCACAACCTCTAAAAATTGTCCTTAACGTAATCTAACGTCCCAGAAGGTAATGGAAATAGATCTGAGTCCAACAAACAAGTCCCACTATGACGATCTGTATCTCATGGTAGAGAAAATGATGACACCCACGGTGGTTTTCTCGCCTGAATGAGTTCCACAAGCAACCCTCTACAGAACGCAGAACAGCATGGTGAACCGAGAATGAATATGCAGCAGCTTAGAAATAAAAATGACTTGAGAGCGAAGCACCAGGATACCAGTAAGCTTAGGTCAGTGAAGCTTTCATAGAGCCCACATTCCACTTCCACACTATTCTTCCTCTGCAGTGAAAGTACAAACACGAAACCCACATTATGGGCCTCTCCCAGTCAGCCTGTTTGCTGGAGGATAGAAAATAATTCATGTCAAAGCCACAACAGTTCTCAACTTCCCAAGGACAAATTATCTAGGCAAACCTATTCAGGGATGGAAATGGCCAAGCAAGTTTGGGAGCAGAAAATTTGGCACTTTGGAACAGGTTTGGCACATGCATTTTGGAGCAGCGTTGTAAAGCTCAACATGAGTGAAATACAGGCAGATAAAGAACAGATGTTCTTTGATTTTGCACAACACTACAAAGGTACAGAAAATCAGTTCTCCAGAAGCCATCAATGAAGGAAGGTTCATGAAAGACAAATTCTCATCCACCGGACTGTAGACAGGAAGCTACAAAAGAAACCCCTAAGGATTTCTCAGAAGCCACTATCAAGTTACACACCGAATGTACCCAGCTAAATGTGACCAGGAACAAAATAACCAAGGGCTTTACATGTGCTGTACCCACTGTATGTTCATCATCATCAGCCTATATTTTATGTCCACTGCAGGACGAAGGCCTCTCCCTGCGATCTCCAATTACCCCCGTCTTGCGCTAGCGTATTCCAACTTGCGCCTGCAAATTTCCTAACTTCATCACCCCACCTGGTTTTCTGCCGTCCTCGACTGCGCTTCCTTTCTCTTGGTATCCATTCTGTAACCCTAATGGTCCACCGGTTATCCATCCTACGCATTACATGGCCTGCCCAGCTCCATTTCTTCCGCTTAATGTCAACTAAAATATCGTCTATGCCCATTTGTTCTCTGATCCACCCCGCTCTCTTCCTGTCTCTTAACGTTAGTCCCAAGATTTTCCGTTCCATCGCTCTTTGTGCGGTCCTTAACTTGTTCTCGAGCTTCTTTGTTAACCTCCAAGTTTCTGCCCCATATGTTAGCACCAGTAGAATGCAATGATTGTACTTTTCTTTTCAACGACAGTGGTAAGCTCCCAGTCAGGATTTGGCAATGCCTGCCGTATGCACTCCAACCCAATTTTATTCTGTAAATTTCTTTCTCGTGATCAGGGTCCCCTGTGAGTAATTGACCTAGATAAATGTACTCCTTTACAGACTAGAGGCTGACTGGCGATCCTGAATTCTTGTTCTCTTGCCAGGTTATTGAACATTATCTTTGTCTTCTGCATATTCATCTTCAACCCAATTCTTACACTTTCTCGATTAAGGTCCTCAATCATTTGCTGTAATTCGTCTGCAAACCGAAGGTTGCCGACATTCGTCGTTGATCCTCACTCCTAAGCCTTCCCAGTCTAAGAGCTTGAATACTTCTAAGCATGCAGTGAATAGCATTGGAGAGATTGTGTCTGCTTGCCTGACCCCTTTCTTGATTGGTGACTTTATACTTTTCTTGTGGAGAACCAAGGTAGCTGCGGAATCGTTGTAGATGTTTGCCAAGATATTCACGTATGCCTCCTGTACTCCTTGTTAGTTTTTTGTTAATGCTAGTCGGGTTATTTTTTTCGTTGTGCCCAAGCAAGTAATATTAAGTTTAATTAGCGAACATTCATTAACTTACTCGATGAAGTGCCAATGCAAAGGTTGGAGAAGACATCGAGAAATGACCGACAAGAGCATATAAAACAACCTATAGGTCTTATGTGGTCGTTTTCTCTGGGGCACCACGACATTAAAAAAAAAAAACTTCAAGTGACAATGCGTCCCCTAAGAATAATATCAGCAGTCTTCAGTGTAAAAGTCGCCATCTAGTACGCTGTGTACATTACACATGTGTGAACCAGGGGTGTGGTCTTGCAACGGTTGGAAAGCAAATCAGTACAAGATTGCGCTATTTCTCATTAGATAGGGACCAAATATGTACGCCAAAAGCTGCTGATCCGTACGGCCACTTGTTCACAGCGCCGCCCGTATTTGACGAGGTTTCTATAACGATTTATGCAATATGGCCACCGATGCATATACAGTAAAAGCTCGATGATATGATCACGGCTAATACGAATTTCCGGATGATACGAATTTTTCTGTGGTCCCAGCCGAGCCCCATTACTTTGCAACGTGCTAGAGAACGGTTGTTACGAATCGATTTTCAGCCTGCGTCGGTTGATACGAATAAACGCAGCCTCACCGACGGCCGCGAAAGAGAACAGCGCGCAGTCACGCGCTTTCTCTCCTCTTTTGGTGCGGAGGCGCGGCGCCGGACAGCGCGGACTCCGCCACTGGGCGCGAAGAGCTTCTTGAAGCGGTGGCGCTTTTGGTGCTTTTGTACTTTTCCTCCTTTTCTGCGAGCCGTCAGATGGAGTGGCTGCTGCGCTTCGGGCCGCGTTCTTCGTGTTTGCGCCATTTTTCCTAGTCGCAGCGAGCTGTCTCGCAAGCGGAAAGCATTCTCCTTTAAAGAGAAATTAGACATTCTTCGAAAGGTCGATGAGGATCCCAAGAGGAAGCGGACGGAGTTGGCTAAGGAGCTAGGCCTCGCAACGTCAACACTGAGCACAACGAGACTATCATGAAAAACGTGCTTTCGTTCAACGTCAACGCGAAGCAAGCGAATTCGAACACGCTTATTTCGAACATACCGCGCACCGACAATGCTCTTAGCAGCGCGCCAAATCACGCGGCGGCGCCTCCGACCGGCATTGCTCCGACACCGCCACAGAGCAAAAGCTCAGGAGAGACCCCTCGATGCCGCGCGCGAAGGAACGGGTAAAAAAAAAAGAACCCGCGGCGGAAATTTCCTTTTCTCTCAAATTGCAAGGTCGCCGTTTCTGCATCGCGCCGGAACAAGCGTGTACGTGCCGACTAGAGTGTTCCAGACAACCGTATTCTAGCACACACTAGTGCCGACGTCTCAGCCACGCGGATAAAATGGCAGTGAACCCTTCTCCTCTATTTTCTAGTCACATGTTGACCTTGCACGCTGCGGCAGCAGCGCAGAGGGAAGCAACGGCGGAGGCACAGTCGGGCCAACGAAACTGCCACGCCCGCAAACGCTCGCTTCCCGATAACGGCAGAAAACGAAACTTCAGGGGGCGGCTAAAATAAGCTGGCGCCAGCACGGCGGTGGGCGCGCACGGAGATGTGCGCACGGAGTCGAAGGTGAGAGAGCTACGAGGGAGTTGAGAGGGAGGGTGAGGGGAGCCACCGAAGCGGCGGAGTTGACGCGGCCAAATCCGCTTCCCTGCCGCCCTCCTCCCTCACCTTCGACGGTCTCCGCGCGCACCCGTGTGCCGGCCCCGCCCGCTCGCTCCCTGAAGCTTCGTTTGCTGTCGTTATTAGGAAGCGACCGTTAGCCGGCGTGGGCAGTTTGTGGCCCGCGCTTGCTATGCGCTTGCGCGCCGCGATATTTCACGACTCGCACCGTTCGTGCATCGTGCTATGGTGCACGAATACCTCAAAAATACGTCCTTTTCATTCGAACAAATTTTCGGGCCCCTTCGAGTTCGAATTATCGAGATTCGACAGTTTTAATTGTGTTTCGATGAAAAATATTCGTATTAGCCAAAATTCGTATCGTGACCCCGTGAGATTCGTATCATCGAGCTTTTACTGTATATACTTTATAAATATCTCGGGCTTTCAATTTTCTTATAAAATGGACCGCATGAATCCTACGTTGCTTTAATTTAGACCCCACAAAGCCCGAACACCATTCCACATCAAAGAAAATTCAAATAACTTGTTCCCATTTATTCCTGGTCATGGAAAAAATATTTGCATGAATAAAACAGTTAAATTGATTAAATACTAATTAAATATTTTCGTGAACTATCCACAACTCAAAACTCCCTCCAGCATTTAAAAAACGCTATTATGGACTTTACATTGGGTTTTCAGCACTTCAATCAGTTCTTAGCCATCAAATTCAGCCTATCAAAAATGATATGTTGGGTTTAGCAGGATTAAATGCTGATATCGGTCATTGCTCAACGTCCTGCACAACTTTTTCTTCATTGACATCTGATTGGTTAGGCGAGTTATGAGCTTAGCTAATTAATGTATTCGTGCACAATGAACAAGAAATATGAGTGTTTTGCTATTTAAAAACACTTTGAGAACTGCTGTAGCGCACTGCAAAGCAAATTTAAACTTCGAAGTTCAGTGCAAGGATGCATGGCAGATGTACACAGCTGTTCGCAGCTGGTCGTTCCGCACTGTGTGCCGTCTCATGTGCCGTCTATGTCCATGTCGTTCTGCCTGCGCTACAACAAATTTTAAGAATACCTATTAACAAGCCCATATAGCTATTCTCATCACATATGCAGTATTCAGAATTCGGCTGCTGCGAAGTCATCATGTCAGTGCAGAGACCCTCGCGCTACCCGTGCTTAGCGTCAGCTTCTGAAAAAATGATGTGCATATATTGCTCGTAATTCCGCATATTTGGTTCTTGCTTCTAGCCATATTCTTGTACCAAACTTGGCAGTAAGCACCAACACGAAAGCTCAGATCAGCCCCTGAAGGAAGCCACAAATCAGCTGTGTGTTAAGTTTATAAACGGCAAAGCCACCGTCGAAACCATCGTCCGGGAAATCTTCGCGATGGCGTGGGGGCAAAGGTTGAGACGTACCGAAGGCAGTCGATAAAGTGGCAACTTCATGAGAGAATGCATTTCGCGCCGCTGTTACAGCATTTTTCGTACATTGCGGCCAACGCCTAACTAACGCGCGTGCCCGGCCAGTCGCAAAACACTCATTTTGCAGCACATGCACCGTCGCAATGAAGCGGTTTCAATTATCACAATTTCACTGCATATTTATAACAAAGTCAGCAAGCTTGGCAAGCTTGCGCTTACTGGAAGTTTTATTTCCAGAAGCCGGTCAGCCTGGATTTCTTACGCTTCACGGTTAGCAAAGGCGTTACACGAGTCTCACAGTCCGTTAAAGGAGCCATCGCCATCAAATTGTTCTCTGTTGATATTTGGTGATTTTAATTACCCACACATTAATTGGACAACACTATCTGTCGCCGCAAATGAAAGAGAATCTAACTCATTTCTTCAGTCATGTTTAGATTTTTCTTTATCTCAACTTATCATGCAACCAACACGCCGCACTGCCACTTGCTCGAGTATTCTCGATCTAATCCTTACTAATGTTCCCGATATTTGCGCCAACATTAGACATTTAGATGGTTTCTCCGATCATGACGTCATTACTGGTAACATAGTGTGTCCACCTATCAGTAGGAAAATCATTACAAAGAAAATTAAATGCTATAATAGAGCTAACTTTGCTCGAATAAACGCCGATTTATATCTTTTTGCAGATCAGTTTCGTCATAATTACCTGTCCCGTACAGTTAACGATAACTGGACTGCGTTCAGAAATGTGTTTACTGGCCTTATTTGTAAATATATACCGACCATAACGATTAGGAGTAACAGTTCTACCCCGTGGTTCAACCAAAAACTGCGGCGCCTAAACAACAAAAAAAAGCGACTGTATAGGCAAGCCGTCAAATGCAGTCACTCATCATCGTGGCTTAACTACAAACAGTGCGACAGGGAATACCAGGCTATGCTTAAAACCACTCGCCGTCACTTTTTCAGCCACGACCTATCATCCATGCTGACTAACAACCCTCGTAAATTTTGGCAAGTAATCATTCCAAACAATCATCCTGATGTAATGCTTACTGATCACACAGGCACCACTATTTCCGAGTCAAGGTGTGCACAGGTATTAAACGACACATTCTCGTCTGTATTCACCCGCGAGGATATCACTTCATGCCCAGCCATAGGTACACTTCCCGACATCGCGATGCCGCAGATAATTGTTAGCGAGTCCGGTATCCTATCATTACTTAATAATCGTAAGGTGTCATCTGCAACTGATCACGTCGGCTTCAACAACAAGTTACTCAAACGTACATCACAAAGCATGTCGGGAATCTTGTGCGCTCTTTTTTCGCAAACTTTGTCCTCGGGCCAAATTCCTAATGACTGGAAAACAGCCAAGGTCATACCTATTTTTAAATCTGGCGACCGCTCATCACCACTTAACTACCGGCCGATTTCGTTAACTAGCACCGTCTGCAAACTAACTACTAGAGCATGTCATACATTCGCAAATCATAACGTACCTAGAGGAGCATAACATAATCTTCAAATATCAGCACGGCTTCCGCAAGGGATATTCATGCGATGGGCAACTAGCTGGATTTACTAATGACTTGCTTTTATGTATTGATGCTGGAAACCAAGTTGACGCCATCTTCTTAGATTTTTCGAAAGCTTTTGACCGCGTTCCTCACCACAGGCTACTACTGAAACTAAAATATCTTAACATTCACCCAGACATCATTGCATGGATAAAAGATTTCTTGTCATATCGAACTCAATTCACAAGTATTAATAACTACAACTCCTCTATTCCTGTTACTTCCGGCGTTCCACAAGGGAGCGTGCTTGGCCCTTTGCTTTTTCTAGTTTATATTAATGATTTGCCTAACTGCATGACATCCCGGGTAAGACTGTTCGCCGATGATTGCGTTATTTACCGTGAGATTACTACTGACACTGACCATGAAGTGCTGCAATCTGACCTAGATGCATTGAATACATGGTGTTCTGACTGGCAAATGACCCTAAATTATACTAAAACTAAGTGCATGTCATTCTCACGCTCCTCGTCTCGCATTTCCACGTCATACTCCCTTGATAATAATACTGTTGAGTTTACTAACATGTATAAATATCTAGGAGTCAATTTTCAATCGGATCTGACATGGCATCATCACATCAACATTACTCTTGCATCTGCTAACCGCACTTTTGGTTTAATCAAACACAGACTAAAGCAAGCGCCTTCACACCTAAAGAAACTCGCGTACACCACTTTAATCATACCAAAAATTGAATATGCATGTGCCATCTGGGATCCGAACCAGGACTACATCATACGTAACATTGAATCCTTGCAAAGCCGTGCTGCTCGTTTTATCTTTTCAGACTATTCCCCGTATTCCAGTGTTACATCTTTAAAAAATCGTGCCGAATTAGATCCCCTATCATTACGACGGAAACACGCGCGGCTGTCTCTCTTTCATAAACTTTATCATCACGAGCATTTACATGATGACTTCTTTCTATCACCCTCCGTCATTTTTCCTCGCCGAGATCACCCTTTCAAAGTCAAACGCCCAATGTGTCACTCAGCTCTTTACGCGCAATCATTTATACCCAGAACCATTCTTGACTGGAATAACCTATCATCAGACATTGCTACTGAAGTTCACCCTGATAAATTTCAACAAAAGCTGCGTACGCATATCCGAATGCGACGTGTTTGCGCAATGTAAAACTGTACTTTTGTTTTTCTTTTTCTGGTGCCTTCGCTGTCCATCCGATATTCTTTTGCAGTTATTCTCTTGTTAATGTCTCTTATGTATTCGGAATTCCAGGTGTATCAAGTGTTCAAATGTATGCTAATTTTGTGCTACTTCCGTTTTATCCGAACTTTCATTTTTTATTTTTTTATTATTTTTTTTACACAAAGTTGTGTCTGCATATTTTGTCGCTTTTGTTGCATTTTTGTCATAGAGTGTTATGACAGTATGATCAGCTATCACCCCCCCTATGTAATACCCTCTACTGGAGGGCCTTTAGGGGTATTTTGAATAAATAAATAAATAAATGAATAAATCACAATGTCATTGTCGTGGGTTCTGATAACTTTTCTGATCAGGTGACAACGATCTATTACTTTCAAAGCAGTCGCCGGAGTCTAGCGTGTCTAGCGTATCGTCATTTTCCCCAGACGACGAGACGTTAGCATCCTGTTGACAACAGCGGCTGCGCCGCGGACGCTCCGGCGCTATCTTGAAAGCAATCTGCGACGTGCACAAAGTGAGCGCCCGCGCGGGCCTCATCTTCAAAGCGATCTGCGATGTGGGCAAAGTGCAACTAGTGCTGGTAGAGTCGTGTGTGCTGCGGTTTCGACGTTTAGTTCGCAGTGAAGCGAGAGACGGCACGGAGATCAATTCGTTCGCTGCTATTGCCGTGCCTTCTCACTCCAGCGTGTTGACACAGTTTCCGCGGTCATCGAGCGGGATGTGTTCATGTTTACGTGTACGCGTGCGACACCATGCTTGATAATTTAGTTAGTAAGCGAATGTTTACAAGTTTATACGGGCGATAAAACTATCCTTAGTTCGTATGGCTGTCTACTAATCTGCGCGATTTTTTTTCTTCCGCTTTCTACCTCGGTGATCATATGTGCCTTCTCCTCGAGAGAGAAATGTAGGCCTCTTCGTTGGCGTAGCCATTTCGACCGGACACAGACCACAGAAAACGGCAGCGATTGCGGTGGTCCCCTGCAGTCTCGCGCAGGCGCATGATGAAAACGCACGACTAGATTGCAGTGGCACAAATCGGTATTTTGAATTTGATTTTGTTCAAACCTCGTTCAAGCGGACGTACGATCGTCACAACTTTCGAAGGGGCTTCTAATTTGACTACTCGGCAATTCCAATTTCAATTGAGTCCCAGTTTCGTTCTCGAAAAGTTCGTTGAAGCGGAAATGCAGAATAATATGACTTCGTTATGGACTTTTTTTGTATTACTTTTTATGGGCAGCCGACGGGGAATCGGAAAATCTTCATTGTGGAGGAAAAGTCGTAGGGGGATTCGACTGTACTATGCGGTCATATTATATCGCTTCAAAACAGCATTTGACCACAGTTGCATATTCTTTAAATTGCTCCATCCGAAAGACCATACCATGCTACAACTGTGGCGTTTTCATTTATTGCGAGTAGCTTGTAAGCAACAAACCAGAAAATTGGGACGACATCCGAAGGCCATGTCTTCTCATGAGGGACACCTCGTAGTATTAACGATTCGCAGCGCGTATGAATAACGGAAAGGAAAGTAAAAGTATGTACTATCAGCACCCGAAGCCAACCTAAAAAAAGCATTGGTTGATTAGCAACGTGGCATGTCAACAAATGCATAGAAATTGCAGAACTAGATTTGACCGAGTTTTTATCCGTTTTGTTCGCATATCGGTGCTGATGGTGCGTACCACTTGCGCAATTGGAGTAAGAAACTAGTAACGCAACTTCAAAGAAGCCAACGGAAGCCACGAAGAGGAAATGAATGCGCGAGCTTGAGGCGAAGGTGCATGGAAGCTCGGGGCCTTCGGAATGCGAACGGCTCAGCTCACGCTGTCAGGCTACCTAGGGGGTGTACAGGTTCGACCTGAGGCACACTACGGATCGAGCCGGTGCTACCAGACCAGCCGGGATGAGACTGGTGTGTCCTACAGTGAACCTGTGTTCCGGCCAGAGCTGAGATGCAGACCAGACTGAACGGGTCGGTGCTGTTCCTGCGGTGAATGGGCGTTCGAGCCCAGCAGTACCAGATGGCCTTGGTCGAGAGTGCGATGTTTGGGCGAGCCACGTGAAAGGGTCCGGCACTAACACAAGCTGGGGTCGTGGCCATGGTTCCCCGTTGCTGACCACGTGGAGCATGCCGTGCTGCCGTGCGAGCAGTTTATCTGCTCGTGCGCTGGCCGCCTGTACGATTCTGTCATACAAACGGCGCTGCAAGTCTACAAGCGCTGACGCCTCCGACATTGTCACCTACTATGAGTGAGTGACCTTCATACGAAGATACTCAGACACATAGTATCGTCAGTGAGACACATGCTGTGGCAACTCACGTGAGTCGGGGACTGCGTGAACCGTTTATAAATAGTTCAGTGTCTTGTAGCCCATCGGAAGTGTAATTGTTGCCGCCTGTCGTGGATGAATGTTTGTCGTGTCTACGACTTTGCTTGCTGTATCCGAGTTCCTGGGCCCACGAACCACCATAGCAATCCATGGCCCCACTCAATTAGTTGCACTGTTGAAGGCTTGTTGAGCCAACGTTTAGATAAAAAAAGTATCCTAAACATGTTGAGCAACCGAAAACATTTCCCAAAACAAACCATGAAATAGCTCTCACGGGTCTCGGTGCAATTTCACTGCAACATGTGACTAATCAGTTGGTTGCAGCCACAGATGGGGGGGGGGGGGGGTCTACACCTGCAATTGCGATTTCAGTCGCCCATGCGAGAAAAATTGCACTTTCGGTGCAATGAAAATCACATGTGAAACAGGCTTAAAACTAAACTTTTAGATCCTTGGCTTGCATTCTGCGGCGCCAAAAGCCCGATTTTGTGGTATGGTTGTGCGGAAAATAGTGTAGACGGAGTCCAAATCTGATTGCTGTTGCCATCGGAAATTTGTGGCCTAGAAGTTGTACGAATTGAGCAAGCGGGTCGTTTGTCAGCGTGTCACATCCCAATAGCCAGATGTGCACATGCGATTTGGAACATTGCCCATTAATCGATGCAGATTTACCAGCACAAGCGAGCTCTAAAATGTATAACGAAACTGTTGAGCTACATTCATTCAGCTGAGAGCGCAGATCTCCTTCCCTGACTGCCCCATAAAAAAGAGCAGCAGTTCCCCGATAGTACGGAAAAACGTAAAATAAAACATTCATAATGCATTGTATAGCACAAAACAATTTTAATTTCCATACAGCCAAGTTGCAATGCGCCACCAAACACTCCAAGGACGCCGAGGCTGAAACTAATTGCTTAGGCTTGGTTTCCAGGGCTAAACGCTAGCCAACGCATGGCTACGGCTCTGGGGTTGCCACTAACAAGTACATCCAGCTACATTTGTCAACTTCATTCGAAATTAGAGTTTTGCCGCAGGTCGACGTAGCTCAATCATTTGGCACAAGATAACACAATTGGAACAGCACTTCTATACCCGTCTATTTTTCATCACTTCGGTAATCTGAGCATTCTGTTAAGCTAACCATTAACTTTTTCTACAATAAAAAAAAGATAAATAATATGTTGCTAATTAAGACAATAACAGAAAACAAGGCACACTGCTTTGAATAAATCAGAAGAGAAAAAAGGTGAAGAAACAGTACCTCCTTCATAACAGAGATGACTTGCTTGGCCTTTTCATAACGACGATGGAAGTCAGCAAAGGTCATTTCCATATTGTGCAGCTCTTCTGCAAGCTGCAAAGCAATGTTGCAATCTTTAGAGCCCCTCCATAATCTTATGCAAACACAAGGCACATAAAAGTTGACAAAATGTCAGTTGCTATTGCCATTTCACGAGCAACAATCCCAGTAGAAAGTTGCAACTTTTTATGACCACTGCACACAGGTGACCAGCTTTTGTCTCTTGTGCTGCTGTCAGGCGATAAACACCAGCACCTCTTCTTGATTAACTCATAATTAAATGAGTACTAACAGGAAATTTTTGTCAGGTTTTTATTTCTTTATTGTTGTTGTTGTTGTTGGGTTTTAATGGCACATAAGCAGCTAAGGCTATCATGCGCCAAACACAAGATATAATTGTTCCGAAAAGTTGCGTCACCTCAGCGAGTCCTTGTCTGGGCAAGGGCCGCTAGGGTCCCAACAATTTAAACAAAGACCTCAACCTTCTTCTCGGGGATGAGAAGGTGGGTGAGGTGTAGCACACTATCCAGCAAAGCACACGGTGGGAGTTCAGAGTTTTTCGAGAACACCTGCTTCCTTTAAAAAGCTAAAAACATATGACATATCAAGAAGCGCATGTTCACCTAAAAACAAAGCTGGGTGAAAAGGAATGTGTTCCTTGTAAAATGCAGTAAAATATTTTTTTCTCAATGTTTCAAGATTTCTGCATGAAAATAAGATGTGATTTACTGTTAGTTCATCTCCACATGTTTCACATTGGGGCTTGTCTTGCTTTGTTAGCATGAAGTTATGTGTGAGGTGTGTATGTCCTATGCGAAGGCGGCATAGAATCACTTCTTTGAAACGTTCCTGCTGTGTGCAAGATTGCCATTCGCCTAACACGGGCTTTACCAAGTGTAGTTATTTAATTCATTGTTCCAAGCAGACTGCCATTGTTCCCCTAGTTTGCAATGTATCAACTTAATGCAGTCTTTAGGAGGTATATTTATATTCTTGATTTGTTTGTACCGTGCTTCTGCCGCGCATACATCTGCTCTCTCATTGCCACTAATTCCGACGTGGCTCGGAACCCAGCAGAACTTAAGGTTCTGTCCTTGTGTGGTGGCTTTTATTACATTGTGTATGATGTCCCCCAATAGAGGTCTGACTGCATTTCTGTAGTGAAGAGCTTTGAGTACACTTAGGGAGTCTGTGTATATAATACTATTTGTGATGTTTTCCTTTAAAATTTTTTCTACGGCTATAGAAATGGCGTAACATTCAGCAGTAAAGATAGATGTACACTGCGGAAGTCTAACGGCTTCTACCCAGTTCCCAGTTTGTATAGCTGTCGACCTAGTAATTACGCTCTGGAGCCTTAATTCCTCAAGAGCGCAACAAATAATTATGTTACCTTTTAATGCAACCAGTTCAAAACACTAGTCAATTGCAGCATTGCTTTAGATGTCATTCAGGTGTCATCAGAGATCACATTGTCAAAACGTGATATGGCATACTCGTGGTACCAAATACCACCGACGCATACACACACGCTATGACCATGCTCTATAAACTTTTCAATGTGTATTTCAATGAGCAAAAACGCTCGGCAATTCGAACGCGAAAGCATTTGCGACGGTTAATTCGAACATACCGCGGGCCAACAATGCTCTCAGCAGCGCGCCAAATAATGCGGCGGCGCCTCCGACCGGCATTGCTCCGACACCACCATAGAGCAAAAGCTTTGGAGAGACCCCTTAATGCAGCGGCGGAGGCCCAGTCAGGCAAACGCTCACTTCCCGATAACGACAGAAAACGAAACTTCAGGGAGCGGGCTATGCTGGCGCCGCGGCAGCGCGTGCGTGCCGAGACCATCGAAGGTGAGGGAGCTGTGAGGGAGTTGGGAGAGAGGGCGAGGGGAGCCACCGAAGCCACTGCCACAGAAGCAGCGGAGTTGCCAAGGCCAAATCCGCTTCCCTGCCGCCCTCCTCCCTCACATTCCACGGTCTCCGTGCACGCCTTCCCGTCGCCATGCCGGCACCGTCCGCTCACTGAAGTTTCGTTTTCTGCCATTATCGGGAACCGAGCGTTGACCGGCGTGGACAGTTGTGCTCTTTATGCGCTGGCGCACCGCGATATTTCATAACGCTCATCGTGCTATGGTGCTCGAATACTTCAAAATACGTCCTTCCTTTAATTCGAACTTCGTTTATTTCGAACAAAATTTCGGGCCCCTTCAAGTTCGAATTTTCGAGATTCGACTGTATATTATATGACTATCGCAGAGCTTTTGAATTTTGCAAAAACAACAATGGTATGCTACACATTTGGAACTAGAATATGTCGACATGTAAAAAAAAATTCGGCAAAACATTTCTTACATAGTGCAAGTGCCACTATGATATGCTTTTTGTTTGTTTAATAAGCTCCCATAAACTTGCGGGTAATTTTAGCTCCGAAGTTGTGGCCACCAACTCAACTGTTCAAAAAATTTAGTTCACACACACCCACCAGGTGTTTAGGAAAAGGTACAAAAGTGTCCCAAAATCGCATTGTGAGAAAAGTGCATATGGTTACAAAACATCACAGAATTATTAGTCTTCTTTGTGGCCAACATTACTGTAACCTTTGTCTATTGCTGTGGTCCTTTCTTTGCTGTTTTGCATTGGCTTTCAGTTTGAAGCCCCCCCATTGCTGCAAGTCCATAGTGTGCACTTAACATACCTGGTCACGATCTGCGATGATCTTCTGCATGCAGTCTTCTTGCTCAGCACGCTCTTTCTGGATATCCTTGGTGAATGACTGCAGGGCTCCCAGCATGTTCTCGTTATCTCTGTCAAGTAATTATACAAGCCTTTTGTACATTCCCCAAAAGAACAGTCATGGCTGCAGCTAAGTTCATAATCATAAGAAGGTGTGAAAAATAAAGGCAGCTGAACACAATGTATGTTAAGCTCCAAACTACAATATTTACTTGAATCTAAGCCAAGATCGAATGTTCAGTAGGGCCGAAAAAAACGCTTCCCCTAGTAAACCCTCTGCAATATGTAGAAAGACAATCAAATTTTCACCAGCAAAGGTAGTCAAATGTTTTTGATGGCTGTGCATAGCACATCAAACACTAACAAGAATCTCCCTTACCGTTGCCATCCACGTCAACATAACACGAGTGCTTGTCAATTTGTTCCTCACACAATGTGTTGTCCTTGAGTCTTGTCAATTGTTTTCGAAGTGCACAACTTTAAAAAAAGTCACGAGGTGGATTCAACAGAAATGTATATCAATTTCGCCACCTATGTTTATCAATGCCTGTTTGGAGCAACTGGTCAGGTTTAAGCTGGTGCACTTTCTCAACAGTATAGTGATGCCTTCATTCATGACACAAACAAGTTAAAAAGCAACGATAATGTTTGCTATTCCCTTCTACAACACCCTTCTTGAATATACAGAATTATGCTAGCAGAAAGTTGGAGAACGAGGTTCGACTGCCCTGTGAGCAGCTCCATGAATTGCCTTCATTTAATGGGGGCCTGGGTCTTGGAGACAACAAACAATTAATCATTTGTATTATTTTTCTCATCTACATATGACACAACTGCTGAAAAAAGCTTACAATGACGTGTCGTTGAGGAAAAAAATTGTGTTTATCCTGTGTCATGCTCAGTTTTGCCCATGAAAGTGCTGCAAATAACCCATTTTGCCATTCACCATTAGAAAATCGCTTATCAAAGTCACGCCATATTGGTTGTTTGAAAAAGCTTCTTTGCTCGCTTGCTTTCCTGCCAAATTTTCTACACCCAGGAGAATAAAATGCTTCTCTCACATGGCGATTAGTTTCTCATATTTCCAACTCCTTTTGGCCATCAACAATTTTCCGAGAAGCGTAGTTACTCTTAATCATCCAATTTAGTAACTTTTTATCTGATAGCTAGGCTTACAAGGAGTGCAGTAAGTTTATCATACCATGCTACTGCACCCTGAAACATCTCGAAATTTTGAGGAATTAGAAAAGAAAAAGAATTCATATCAAGTTATAACTTTGAACTTTTGTAAGGTTGGATAGAATCAGGGATGGGACATCACAAAGTAATTCTAGAGCAATTTTTAGAGCAGGTAAAATTGCATTCTGGAGTAGTTTGGAACCAACAAAATTGAATTTTGGAGCAATTTGGAGCAGACCAATCTGAATTTTGGTGGAATAATAGAAAATGGCAGCGCACTTCAAAACCACGACGAAGCACAGAATAAACCAACATGAGTGCTGTACTGCAACTGTCTTAAGCTCTGAATTTTGAAGCAGAATTTTGAAGCAGATTACCCCGATACTGAAAACATCTGGTTGCGTCAAATTTTTGTAATAGTGCCCAAAATTTTTCAATTAGTGTTGCTATCACAAAAAACACGCATTCTGCAATAGTGATAGTGAGTAGAGCACTGCACGAGCCGATTTTTTCAGCCCGAGCCCGGCTCGGGCCCGTTTTTACATTGGGCTGCCCGCCCGAGCCCGACCAAAAGTTTTATGGCGAGAGCCGGGCCTAGCCCAGGCCCAGAAATAATCTACGTTACCTGCCCAGCCTGGCCCCCCACCCTTTAACCTTAGGCCCGAGCCCAGCTCGAGCCCGGCTTGAAACTGGCCCGAGACCGAAAAAGATCACCCAGCGGCATTAAAAAAATAAAATAAGACAATGAAAGGAATTTATTCTTAAGGCATAAAAACATGTCATATGCAATGATGAACGCCATTTGAGCTGTCTGAATGCAAATACCAACGCGCGAAGTAGTACGAATGACCCTGCGCAACAGTATCGCCAGCAGTTTCCAATGGCATGACATTGATGCTGTCTCTTGTTTTGCGTTGACATAGAGGTAAACAATGAATCTCTGGAATCAAGAAATGTGTAAGCATGACAACGCGTACAGACCCGCCTATCTTAGCAAATGAGACCAGCAGCAAGTGCTATGTCGCCACTTGCTGCTTATTGTGTACGCGCCATGCGAAGTGAAGCGTAGTTGATTTCAAATAGCTAACGCCAGAACTGAACTATAAAAGCAGTTTCCTTCATTCTATCTGTACTTTTAGTTAAGTTCCGCCGGTAGCGGATGCACAAACCTGACGGCACCAGGCCTAACCTTAGCAGAACAGGATCAACATTGGCTCAAACTTCATGTGCACGACTTGAGAGGGTTGAAGCTTGTGAATTTCAATTGCGTAGGCATGTTTAGACTTATTTTGAGCACAATTATATTTACAAGCGAAGTCACTGCAGCTATTGCGTTGTCGGTGCGGCAGCCAATCGCGCGAGGTTCGGCACGCCGATTTCGTCGGTGCCGTCGACAATAAAACCCATCGAAATACGACAACTCGCTTCAAATGTGTCAAATTGAACGCATTTGAAAAGGTCTAAAATCTTATACCAGAGCAACAAATCACCCAATAGTAGTTCTGTATTTCGTTCATGCAGTTACAACTTCACGGTAGTTTTCCCACCAAACTGTCCTGTCTGCACAGAGCGAAAACGAAAGCAGAATTCAAGGCAAGTTGCCCATAAGTATTTTGCTAACTTTTAGGGCAGCTGTTTTCTCTAATGTGTCCGAGACTACAACATTTTGTGCAAGTTTAATTATGCAATGCTAAGGTGTCGCTAACAAGAATGTGCCCAAATGGGAACAATAGCGCAAAACAGTAGCTTGCATTCCGCTGATCCTGTGGCTGATATTGACTTAATGAATGACCATTTTCACCCAACAGATGCCTCGCCACAAGTTTTTGAAGCTTGAGGAAGCTGTGGAAACGGTCCTCAACGATGATTCTTCGGGAAAAGCCAATGTACTTCTGCCACGGCCGAACGCAGATGATGTACTGACAGATGGAGAAAAGGGGGACGAGGACATTGCGCTGGTGGATGTACAGTCGAATCCCCCCTACAAAAAATGCCGCTACAGCGAAATTTCCGCCACAATGAAGATTTTCCGATTCCCCGTCGGCTAATACAAAAAAAATATCCCTTCATAAAGAAGGCGTTCTATTCAGCATTTCTGCTTCAACGAACTTTTCGAGAACGAAACTGGGACTGAATTGAAATTGGAACTGCCGAGAAGTCAAATTAGAAGGCCCTTCCAAAGCTGTGACGATCATATGTCCGCTTGAACGAGGTTTTCGCAAACGAATCAAATTCAAAGTATCGATTTGCGCCACTACAATCCATAGCCCCACGTGGTCATCAGGCGCCTGTGCGAGACTGCAGGGGATCACCGCAATCACTGCAGTTTTCTGTGGTCTGTGTCCGGTCGAAATGGCTACGCCAATGCATTCTCTCTCTCGAGGAGAAGGCACATATCATTGCCGAGGCAGAAAGCGGAAGGAAAGCGCGCTTTCCGAGGTAAGCCATGCAAGTTTCCCGAATTGGAAGAAGAGCTACTCTGCTATGTGATAGAAGTGAGAAGCAATGGTTATGCATTGACAACGGACATGCTGCACATGAAGGCTCAAGCCACGGCATGTGCGAAAAGGACACTGCACGAGGATTTCAAAGCTAGTGCCGGCTGGGTGCAAATATTTTTGAAGAGGAAGGGCTTCTTTCGGCGAAGGACCACGCTGTGCCAGCAGCTTCCGGACAACTACACCGACAAGGTGCTTAGCTTTCAGAAGTATGTTGTCAGCCTCCGTCAAGAACAGAATTATGGACTGTCCCAAATAGCGAACGCTGACCAGACCCCTGTGTGGTTTGACTGTCCCGAAAACTGTACAGTCGACGTTAAAGGTAAGAAGACCGTTGCCGTGCGGACAACTGGCACTGAGCACCAATGCTGCACAGCGATGCTTTGCATTATGCAGACGGGCAGAAGCTACCCCCCTACATTGTACCGAAAAGGAAAAGAATTCCCAATGAAGTTTTCCCCAAGGGAATCATAGTTCGCGTCCAAGAAAAGGGCTGGATGAACGATGACCTCATGCTCAACTGAGTAAAAACTGTTTGGCAGAACCGCCCAGGCAAGCCTTGTTGGCCAAACGGTTGCTTTTAAGTCTTGGATAGCTTCCGCAGTCACTTGACGGATAAGGTCAAGGAACAGATGCGCCGTGTTGGCACAGACGTGGCTGTGATTCCGGGCGGTCTCTTAAGGCTGAATTCCGCAGGCAATACACAGAATGGATGGTAAGCAGCAGCCACAAGCAGACGCCAACTGGACGGCTCAAGAGGGCATCGCATACGACTTTGCTTGAATGGATTCTGTCCGCATGGAGCTCGGTATTAACGGTCATCGTATGGTGAAGTTTCAAAGTCACTGGTATCTCCAACAGCTAGGACGACACCGAAGATGTTCTTTCTTGGGTTTTACGTGCCAAAACCAGTTCTGATTATGAGGCACGCCTGTTATGAGGGCTCCGGATTAATTTTGACCACCTGGGGTTCTTGAACATGCACTACAACGCAAGCACATGGGCATTTTTGCATTTCGCCTCCATCGAAATGCAGCCACCTCGGCCAGGACTCGATCCAGCGACCTCGTGCTCAGTAGCGCAACGCCTTAGCTAACTGAGCCACCGCGGTGGGTACAGCATCGAAGATGACTTCTTCTGGTCTGGGCTGGTATTTTGTAGAGATGCTTTTCCGATGCTAATGCCTTTTCGCGCTTGGTCAGTGGTCAGAGCAACGGTCCGCTCACGTTATCAACGGCATCAGCCAGCCGTGAGCAGTGGATGATAAGACTAGTATAGAATACAGCATAATGCATCGCTACAAAATACCGGCCCTGATGACTGTGCCACAACAGAGCACCAGCGCAGAGACTGAGGACGATTCAGCGTTATGATGACTGACATGGATACTGCAATAAACGCTCTTCGTTTGCCAATTGGTATGTTTTTACTCAAAAAAAAATTTTTTTTACACATCGCGTGTATGGGCCCCACCCTGAAAACTGGCCCTCGTATCTTTAAAGCAACACTAAAGAGAAACAGCAAGTTCAGCTGGAATAAGAGGGACCTTCAGGAATGCATGCAGTTTTTGCTGGGTGCAAAAATATGAGTTATAAGCAGAGAAATTCGTAAACAAAGACCAAATATCTATCTCTCTTCCTCAACTTCTCTCCCCCCAGATTCGGCACTGAAGGAGTGTCGTCACGGATTTCATTGCTCTCAGCGAATCAGAGGGTGCCATGATACGTCACCGCTTTCGTAAACGGTCGAGGCGCTGGCTGCATCATAGGTTGAATAGCCGCTGCGTTTGCGTTCGCTGCGACTTTTGCTTAGGTGTTCTGTGGCCGCGATGGACACCGTTGCCGACGCTGAGCCTTGCAACGAAAAGCTCACCAGGGAAGCAGGACTTCAGAGAAACCTGAGCGCGGAATGATCCTCCGTGCTCGCGCGAAGGATGTTTCCACGTACAATGGCGGTGAGCCGCAGGTCTCGCCGACAGAAAGCGATGCCTCGTTTTGTCGACGGAAGGCGTCTGGTCCGCCAGGCGACGATGTTCCCGAGAGAACAAGCGTAGAAAGTTGCATGCGTACTCGGTATGGTTTTTCGTGGCTTTTTTTTAAACGACATTCAGCACTCACTGAGCCACCAGTACTGCAGGGGCACCAGTAGGGAATTTGATGAAGGCGACATTGAGGGAACAGCTGCTCGAGAAAGGACTGGCCTCTGGGGCACGCCAAGATACTTTCCGAGGGCAGGTATATACATAATCCGAGGGCGAGAAATGCAGAGAGCACACCATCGGTTTCTCTGGCTCTTGCCGTTTTATCATCGGCGGAGCACTGCGCCATTGCGAACGCCGGGGCTCATCGCGCGGCACCACATGAAAGGACACAGTCGGGTCAACACTGCCGCTGCCCCTGAGCAAGCGCCTTGCGCCATTTATACAGCCCTCAACATTACACTCACGAGGTATTTTCTGGCTGTTTCCCGCAAAGTCGATGTTTTTCAAACCACACAACATGCAACCAAACACAGCAGCACTGTAGAGCGGAACAGGCACGAGCGATGATGTACGGAGCAACAAAGCTATCACAACCGCATGTAGCACCATGCCATTTTTTCTTATTTCTTTATTTTGCGTTAAACTTGTACTTCCTTGCTTGAAACGGTTTAAAAAGTTGGCAAATGCTGCTTATATAAGTTTAAGGTGTAACCAGCAATAAATCGCTCTCGACCAATCACAACAGGGCTGCGTTTGTGATCTCCGACGTCCCGAACGTGTAGTGTGGGAAATTCAAAGGGGCGTCAGCACCTATCCTTCAGTTTTTCGCTATTTTCTCGCTTATTAAACCTCTGTTCGCAGTAAGAATGGTATGACTGCGATCGTGAAAGAATACTCTACCATTAAAGCTCAACTTCCGTTTTCTCTTTAGTGTCCCTTTAAAAAAAAGTGCGGCCCTTACACGCGTTTATACGGTAAGCCTTGATAATGAAAGCGGCACATCTTCGTCGCCACTTGTGCTTCATTGGCCACAGATACCAAGCACACAAGGAGGTACTATTCCTGAGCGATCACTTTTAGAGATGGTACTATCACTTTCAAGAGATTTTACACTACTCCGCATCAGAATTTTAGAGGTATGTGGCAAAGAGCATTCCTGGAACTCTGGACAAATAGCGAGTGTGGCACAGCGCCAGAAACACCGGTGGCCGTATAGTGACGAATCCGGTGCTGAGTCGCACAAAATCTCGCAGAAGTGATAGGATCACCGAAAGGGATCGTAATCGAGCACAAAATGAACCTACAACAACCTTTAAAAAAACAAGCTCTCCCCCATCTCGTGATGGCAATGACGTATTTGACAGTTCTGACGATAGACTGTTGCCAACACCGCAAATGCAGTTGCGGTTTTGTATCCGATTGTAACGCACAGTAAATTTTTCGAGCCATATCATTGAAAAAAAAAATGCGTGTTTAGATTCTTTTAAATATGGTAATTTGGTTATTTTTTTCGATTCCCATAAATTCAAATTTCTGAGCCAGCATTACTGGACCCAGATTAGCCCTTTCAGGTGCCAATTCTCTCCATTGAATATTTAGTTTCTTGGCATTTCTTCTGCCTTCAGAATTCTGAAAACCATGCAGCTGTAGAATAAACTAGCAACTCAATTCTTCAGCGAGTTTAAGTTTACAGAACGTGGATTGGATGCGAGAACCTCATAGGAAAATCAGATATGAGAGTATCAACTATTTCATGCCGAACATACTTGTAAAGCACCTATCCAGACATGAAATATGCCTGATGATAAACATTGTGAAAACAATGAAAGAAAAAAACCCACTATATGAAGACAAGCTGACACTGCAAGGGCAAACCATCCAGCCATCTAACTTCCAAATAATGTTACTAGAACACTTGACACTTATTTTAAAAACTTGCAGTACAGGGCCAATCAGAAGTGCTTCAAGATGATTTAGACAATTTAACTTTTATAATTTAAATCGGTGCTTTTGATTTTGATGTATACTACCTTCGCTTGAACAATTGTGCACATGGGTTAACGCAAAAAACAAATCATAAAGTCTCACTTTTGAAGACACTGCAGAGCTTTTTCTTGCATCTGGCAAAATTTATGGCTTTCGTCAAGCTTGCCACGGTAACTTTCCATTTCTTGTCGAACAGATTCCAGCTGTCGAACACAATCTTGGTCCTTTTTAAGCAGGCGCTCTTGAAACATCAGCTCCTGGTACTTGAGCGCCTGTGACATTTCCTTCTCCGAAAACATTTGCTCCTGAAACAAATGCACAAACCCCACCAACATCAAAAAGCAAATTTCAGCAGCATGCACAAACTGGAATATAGGTCGAGTTCTGAAAATGTGTGAGAGAGAGAGAAGTGGGGGGCAGCTAAAGTCTCCCAATTTTATATAGGTGTCTCAGAGCACAGAGTCAAGGTCAGGGGTCAACCTACATTCTAGGCAGACCCATATTCCGGTTTATAAGGTATCTTGCAAAGTTTACTCATATAAATTGTTTTTTTTTTGTTTTTTTGTTTTCCTAAAGTTCGCCCAACGGCATTAACTATTAAATATAGAAATGTAAGCTGGTTTCGGCGATGCTCATCAATAGTGCTTGATGGTTGTTTCCATAAAGCCAAGAATCAGTCCTGTGGTCAGGTGGGATGAAGGCCCACTGTATCTGGTTTAGTCTAAACCAGATACGACAAAGCAAATAAAATGGGGAGAGGGGGCGCGCTGAATTCTGCACTGTTTCTCAGCAGCAGGCAGTGAGACTTAATGCCATAAGTCTCCCCTACCCACTGTATTTTTCCGAAACAGTGGCAAGCTTCTCCCTTTCAGGCTCGAATTATGTCCAATGAAGCATTAGTTTCACAAAAGTTCTTGCATCTCCAGAACCACGGAAAGAATGCAGTTGCTGAACAAATGAAATATGTTTATTCCTTCAAAATGCACAGTATTCCAGAACCCTCTAAATGAGCATCACACAACATAAACCACTAAATGTAAAGTCTAGCCTACTTGGGAAGCATATATGCAGCTGCTTGAAAGATATGCCTGATGTAAAATGTCAATAAAGCAGTTTTTATTGAATATTCCTAGAGAACTCACTGACGCTATCAGTACAAAGCTTATCCAGAACTATTTCAATGACCATCGCATCCTCTGTGCCAACTTCCGACTCAGTGAGGTCAACAGAGCATGACAACTACCACTGAAAGGATGCAGGTTATATGCGAATGCCGGAAGCCAGACTTCCGGAAATCGTCGCTCATGTGTTAGCTCAGTGCACATGAGCCGCCTAACACAGCACTGCATAGTAGTCCATCCAATGAGCTTCCTTTAATTCGAAAGAGTTTTTGGTCCCCTTCCGAGTTGTTGGAATTATTGAGATTCGACTTTACTTACAAGCGATTGAAATTGACAATAAGATGTGCTGTTCACAATTGCTATACGCACGGAAACATGATCAGAATAAATATAAAACATTCCTGCAGCACAGCTAATATAGTGCTGCTAATGTGCATAACATGCTGTCAGTCAGGCCGTCAAGTTACAATGTGGTGCTAGTTGCACACCACGCATGCCAAGTCTTCTAATGCACACTGAAGTGTCAGCACATTCATGATAGAGCTTTTCCTATAACAAAATGACTGCCTCCTAGATAGCACGGCCAAATGCAAATCCTGCAACCCTTTGCTGCATATAGCATGCATTCCCACTGGCCTACTATGACGAGGCAACAAATCTTTAAGCAGGCCTTGCATCTTATTTATGCAGGAGCAATTCAAGTGTATGTAGGAAACACCCAAAGAAAGAACATGATAAAAAAAGAAGGTTATTACATGTCAGAAATTAAAGATAAGACTGACAATGTTTTTCACTATTCAACAAAGCTATGGGAGACTCACCTCTTCAACAGCTGCTGGAATTTTTGTAGCAGACAATGAATCTTTTGTAGGCGTTGAAAAGCTCAGCAGGTCCTATGAGGTCAGAAGCTCAAGGTAAGAAAGTGCACAATTCGCACTTCAGACATTAAAAGCACATCAATCCATTATTTCATAGCAATGATAAACTATACTACATATTAGTGCAGAGGCACAGTTATACAAAATAAATCTGAACTACAAAGATGCAATACAACTCGAAATCCAGGCAATCCCGATTTACTATATATATTATAAGGCACCTCACCTCACTGTTAGATGGACTCAGTTCGATCAGTTCACTGTTGTTACCAGTCACGGGTAAACTGGAACATAACACAGATGACATTGTTCATACAAACCAGACAAAAGGTAGACACACTTGTCGTTAAAGAGAAAAAGTACAGCCCTGGTTTAGAAGGTGAAAAATAGATTGACAAGCGGGTAAAATGTTTAAATACGCCCGTTTCAGGTACAATTTCAGGTTTACTAAAAATGTTTTTATTCAGTAAGTAGCTCCCCACTTAAATGCAGGTTCACAAGAATGGCTTGGTGGGCTAGTTGGTAAAGCACAGAAGAGGACACAGGGAAGTAACAGGAGAGTGCTAGACTACAACTGATACTTTATTGGAAGAAGCAACACAAAGGTTGAACCAGCCAATAGAAAGGCTAACAAAGCCAAACACCAAAAAATGTCTTAAAGACCAAAAAAAAAAAAAAAAAAACTCGCGTTTCTCGGTCTTGTACATAGCGGCATTTAGATATTCAATTTTCTTTTTTGAGAGCGACACTTATCTTTATCACAATGGATTTCATACGCTTCTCTCACTTAACATGTCAGCTTGTACTCTTAATCACCGAACAATCCCCATAGAGCAGTTCACAAACACCACTTCTACAGTGTAATGCCAAGTGACGCAAAACGACAGTCTTTCCAACCAGATTGTGTCACCTAAGCCTGTTGTTGACACACCTACCCAACTGGCCAATATACCTTTTCCCACAGTCCAAGGGGAGAGTAAATTGCGCCGTCCTCACTATTAAACTGCTCACTGTGGTTTATTGAAACTCCTGCTTTCTTTCTGGCATCACGATTAACCATAGAACAAATTTTTTGAACATTTGTTGGGGGGCAGAGAAGACATCCACACCAACGCACATGCCTACCTTAAAATTCCGAGCAAGCGCCCCCCCCCCCCCCCCCTCAAGCAAGTCGAAATTACTGGAAAAGTTAGGAGGGCGCTACCCCGGAACGGCACCAAAAATTCAAGATGGCGACGACAAAATTTTTCCGCCAAAACAGGCAGCACAGTGGGCATGGAATTAAAATTTTATTTAACATGAACTTTATTAAGCCAAATATTTGTTAGTGCTGTTTATCACTCTCAAAACCATCGAAAGAACTACAAAAATAGCGCATCGACGCTGCCCCAGCGCAACACGAACTTTTGTTATGCAGCTTCTTTTCCAGGCAAAATGATGTCCGCTAGAGTAAAGTGACACTTAATGTTCACTTTATTAAAAACCATGTTCACGGTCAAACATTCAGCCCTAATGAGAGTTCCGATACAAGTCAAGCTCAGCTGCAGTGCAGCAGCATGGCTACCGACGGCAGACGCGAACTGGTGCCGCAAATATCAGCATGTTTTCTTCATCGTGTGAAATTATTGCGAGGAGAGGGTAAAGCGGCAACAACGGTAACAGAACATTGCTACTGCGGATCGCCGGCCACAGTTCGCCCGGATGCGCACGTGTGGGCAACGGGGCCCCCGAGTGCAACCATGACTGGATGCAACGATGCACCAGGGAACCCCGGTGCGGACCGGTGCAATTTGCCGAATTTGCCATTATTTTCGTGGACTGGATGTGGCAGGCTGGTGTTGGCACGGAGCGGGAGCAAGGGGCGCTTTCCTAGAATGACGCGGAAATTTGAAATTAGCAGTGAAGTTAGGGGGGGCTGTTGCATGAGTGGGGGCGCTTGCTGGGAATTTTATGGTATTTTCTCGAGATTGTGTGCGATTCTGTGCATGTAAGGCACCACTACGAACCTTCCTTTTCTTTTGATCTACTGGAAAAGGTATATCGGTATATGTCCAAGCTCAGTTACAGTAACTTACAGGGTAGCCAACCGGATATAATGTCTGGTTAACCTCCCTGTCTTTCCTTTACCTTTTTTCTCTCTCTCTATGTTCCCATAACATGAAACTGCACATCTTTTGGGAATAAAATTGAAAATATTTTGCAAGTATTATACTTTCTCCCTCCTGAAAGTGAAAATGTTTACTACAGCGAAGGCTGAACGAAAATCCACACTGCCTTTAAAAGGAGATGAAATCTCAGCCATTTAACGCTTTATGTGTGCAACAAGGCAGTGGGAAGCATTATTCCCAATGTAGGAATGTGTCGCCATCTTAAAAGATGTTTGTAAAGTAAAAAATGCAGTGGTGTCCTCTGTTGCCGCAAAATGGATGTACAGCACATCCTGTGCTTTGAGCCGATATCAGCGATACTGTCAGATAAAGAATTTTATCGCGAGTGGCAGTTTCAGAACGTGTGCGAAAACTTGCAATTTTCTTCTAAAAACTTAATTTCGAATTTGCTGTTATGTGACGACACTGCAACATGAAGGCTGCAGAGAAGCAGATGCAGAGCTATTCGCCAGGGCTGCACTGTGCCACTTGGTGCAGACCCCTGCTTCAGGCAGATCCCAGCAAGTGAAGAGCTGTTATTTAAAGGGGTGCTGAACCACCCCTCGAGCTAGCTGAAAAAAGACATTCCTTGGATAGCATACACTGCTTTGTACATCTCAGCCTAATTTTGCACTTGCACGCGGCACGTGACGTTCACAATTGGAGTATAACGTCACCTTTTTCTCAAACACTTTTCAACACAAGCCTTCTAACCCTGTTTGGGTTGCCATATTGTCACATAGCAGATTCACATACACGGCTGCTATTGGCCAATAGCTGACCTCAATCAAGCAGACTATAGTCCGCTCACGCTCAACCGTGCCCGCCTATGTAGGAATGAAACTTTGGCCATACTGCTTATCAGGGTGTTGTAGCCGTAGGCTCTCGCTAATTTAGTTTGGAACACTCAATTAGCCTCTAACTACACAATACTTAAGCCCACACCACATGTACAGTCACGGACAAAATATTGTGAGACACAGGAGCGCCATTCGAAAGCCACCTTTTGGACACTAGGCGACGCAGTGTGCGTGTCGAGGCTACATCAGACTACTAAGCACATGTGCGTCCTACATTCGCTTGTTTGCCTGACCGATCGCCGATTTCGCGTGAGGAGCTGCTTATGCTGCGCTCGGGCGTGGGCAGTCTCTTTTCACTACTCGCGCTGCTTGAGCCATGCGGCCGTCGTTCTTGGCGCGCTATCAGTTGACTAACCCAAAGGCACGTGTTCGCAATGCCTGTTGGTTTCATCTCGCGTCTTTTATGAGAGAAGTGGAGCGCCGTCCCTTTTTTTTTTTTGCTTTCGATAGATGCTTCGTTTCCCAAAATTGCCCGCTACAATGAAAAACCTTTTATCGTCAAAGGAACTTGGGCCGCACGCCTCAACTCAAAGCGTTAAAAAGTGAAAGCAAAAAAGAAATTGTTAGGCAACGCATTTATTATCATAGAAAACTGAGGACGAAAAACAAACACGAGCCAGGATTCACTCAGATATCAATCACTCAGATATCGCAGCGAGCTGCAACGCGCTTCTCAAGCGGCGTGGCATGAATTTGTACAGGGAACGAACCAGGTCTGTCAGTGAGAAGCCGTTCCTACTCCGCCTTGATGGCTTCCCACAGTGTGTCCGCGCTTGCATTCCCCAAGCAAGACTTCGCTAAATTGTCCATTACCAGACCCCACGCATTTTCAATGGCATTCATGTCGGTTCCCTTTAGAGGCCATGGCAGCTGCCGCACGAAACGTCAGCACGAAACGTCAGCACGAAACGTCAGCACGAAACGTCAGCACGAAACGTCAGCACGAAACGTCAGCACGAAACGTCAGCACGAAACGTCAGCACGAAACGCTTAACAGCTCCGCTCCACTTCTCTCGATGCTCCACTTCTCTCGTAAAAGACGCAAGATACAACTAGCAGGCACAACGAACACGTGCCGTTGGTTTAGTCAACTGATCACACGCCAAAAACGACGGCCACACGGCTCGAGCAGCGCAAGTAGTGAAAAGCGACTGCCCGCACCCGAGCACAGCATAAGCAGCTCCTCACGCGATACCGGCGATCGGTCAGGCAAACGAGCGAATACAGGACACACATGCCCTTAGTAATCGTCTGACGTAGCCTCGACACACGCACTGCGCCCACCAAGTGTCGAAAAGGCGGCTTTCAAACGGCACTCCTGTGTCTCACAACAGTTTGTCCGTGACTGTACGCTATGCCTGCCATGCCTCACAATTACTAGTGGTTAGCATCTACAAGGGAGGCACACCAGTACACGCTCACTCCCGGGCGCTCCTGGCTAGACGTGCTTCGTATTGGGTGCTACAAAGTGCACAATCTGTATTTGCCTACTATCCATGCGGGACAAAGCCAGTCCACACCATGTAACATGGTCAGACTGGAGCACCACAGCGCGCACTCCAGCCCTGCTGTGCACTTACAGTTGCACATAGACATACATAGTGGTGTAGCATAAATGCTGCAGGCGCATTGAATTGGCACGACGACCCAACTTGTAATGCTGTAGGCGGGGTATCGCCACTATCCCCACCAGCGCTCCTCTGCTCCTTTGGAACGGAGGACATTGACGGCAAATAGGAAAGGTAAATACCATATTCGAAGTATCTATACTCACGCTACGTCTTTTAAAAAAATTCTTTTACTTATATATTTTGGTGAGGTACCAAACTCGTTCAAAGGGGCTTTTGAAGCTTCAAGGCAATGTGGTTCAGAGCCCATTTTTTTTTTTTACTTTCTGAGCCATAGAAATACATTCGAAGTGTGGTGTACTTTCTGTAGCAATAGGAATGTTTGTCTGTGTGCCTATATTAGGCAGTGAGAAGAATACATTCCATAAGTGTACTTTCGCAATTTTACATGAGAAAATCCTAAATTTTTAAAGGGAACTTTCGTGACCGTATCTAGTGGAAAATAAACACATAAGTAGATCCTTGTACAGTGCACGAAAGATTTGCCCGGAAACGTTTTAAACAAACACTAAAAAGGAATACTAAGCAAAGCTGTATGTAGCAGTAAATCTTGCTTCTGCAATAGCAAAAGGACTACTATTACCATGTGAGGAGGCCTGGCAAGGCAGACAATAGGCAAAAAAGGAACAATGTTGGTGATGCTACCCTGAAATTCCTGTACCAGTTTGCTGCTACGTAATAGATTTTGACTGCATCTACTTGGGTTTAGTTGTTTACAAGTGAAGAAAGACCTAGTGCATTCTAAATGAACCAAAGACTCAAGTTAGAAAGTTTTGAGAAGTTGTGCCAAAAAGCCAAATATTGAGCGATTGTTTTGTTTAACCATGGATAATTTTGAGAAATCTAGAGGAAATAACATAATTGTAGTCCTTGCACTGAATTTCTCAAGAAGGCGGATATTGCTTGCATGAAAAATTGAAATGCATAATTGACTAACGAAATTACACTAATTAGGTTTCTAACTAATTACTTTACAGCACATATTTCACTCGAAATTGTAGCCAGAGAGTATGCAAGGTGTATGCACTCAAAACAAATTCTCAGGATGACAAGAGTTTCGAGATAATCATTCCCAAAGTGTACAAGAAATACAATGGCATATGAAGTAATTTCCGTGCTTCAATGTACAAAGTGACGCTTTGTTAAAAAAGTGGAGCAATAGTGCATATTTAATGAGGGTTTATAGCACATTATCTCTAAACCGGTGCAATCCTCAAAATTTGTTCTAAGTGGATAAGCCTTGCAATCTCAAGCAGAACTTTTTGTTGGGCTAGTTGGTGCATGTTACTAAATTATTTAAAGCGCCAAGAAGACGACACAAGTAAGCGCTCATCCGTGTCTCTTCTTGTGTCGTCTGTTTGGCGCTTTAAATAATTTAGTAACTTGCAATCTCACTACAGTTAAACCTGCTTATAACGAACCTCCATATAACGTATTCCTGGATATAACGAAGTTTTTCTATTCCCCGCCGTTACTCCATAGAAGCACATGTATTTGAGACCTCTATGTAACGAAGTGGCAGCGGGAGACCCCCTCGATATAACGAACTTCCCCCTCCAACAATTTAGAGATTTCGCTCCAAATTTTGTCATTTTTGCGCGAGCAGCAACCAGAAGCACCTTCTCCGCCGCGACGGAATGCGAAGCGAGCGCACGTGTGCGAGGCGGGCCTGCATCCCTCGACCCAGCGATCTTGCCGCCGCGGGCGTGACCTTTCCCCCTCCCTTCATTCAAACCTGATCCTGCCGCTCGCTGCAGCTGGCATAGCCCGCCAAGCCGGCACTCTCTCCTTTTCCAGTTGATGTTGCCAACACGCTCGTACACGCTGTGACACATCACACTCGATGAGCGCGGACACGCGCTGTCAAACGCTGGTGGCGTGTGGAAGCGCCGCTGGAGAAGCGAGCGAAGTGACCTTCGTGCTGTTTATCGCTTCAACGCAAACTGAGCGCCGAGAACACACAGCACGCACAAAGCTACGA
This sequence comes from Dermacentor silvarum, assembly GCF_013339745.2. Taxonomy (NCBI): domain Eukaryota; kingdom Metazoa; phylum Arthropoda; class Arachnida; order Ixodida; family Ixodidae; genus Dermacentor; species Dermacentor silvarum. Next base: position 80,214,248 of record NC_051154.1, on the reverse strand, counting down.
GCCGCCGACGCACCTACACTGCTAGACTCTGCCCCAACGCAGATCGCTTTCAAGATACGGCCCGCGCGCAGTACGCAGTTGATGCCAGAGTACAGCACAACGCTGCACCGCTATCCCCGTGAACGTAACAGCGGGGTTCTACTGTAACACTATACGACGCTATGACGTCATCCTGAGGCTCGCTCTTCGTTTCCGATGCCTCGCGCCTGGTGCGACATTCCAAGGATGAGTGCTTCGACCAAAACGGAAAACAGGTGCGCGTTACAATTGAAGGCGCGTTAGAATCGAGTAAATACGGTAAGCGTTTCTTTTTAAAATTTTCGTGCCAAACCTGCATATAACGAAATCCTCTTTATAACGAAGTTTCTCGGGAATTTGACAATTTCATTATATCCAGGTTTAACTGTATCTACAATTCGTAAATTATATGTGCTGTAAAGTATTTAGTAACTTAATTAGTGAAATTTTTTAATCAGTCAATTATGCATTTTTATTTCTCGTGCATGTAATGTCCACTTCGAGAAATCTCGCTCAAGGTCAATTCGCTTGCTGCTGCTGCCATGCTTCCTCACTCCAGCATTTTGACAGCAACTTTCCACGGTCATAGAGCAAGATGCATGTGCACGCCTGACACCATGCTTGTTAATTTAGGTAGTAAGAGAATGCTTACAACTTTATACGGCCGATAAAACTACAATCCTTAATTCATATAGCTGTCAACTAGTTTGTTATCGCAATCAATGCTTCGCCTTTCGGCCGAAATTGCGACTTTTTGTTTTGTTTTTTTACTTTGGAAGTTCGTCACTCACTTTTTGCAACGTTAGACATCGTGACCCAAGTCTCGGATATTACGGACTTCGGATAAAACGGAGAGACAGAGTGTGTGTGCGCATGTTTGAAGTTGAAGGTACAGCAATATATTTTTAGGATGTCCACAGAGCATGCAAGATAATTGGAACTTTCGGAGTCCCTGAAACATTCGACAGTGAAGCTCACTGATGGTGCAAATAACATATGGGCAGTACTGGTCTCACAATCACAAGCAAACTTCTACTTGGCAAGTTTTAGCAACAATAAGCAAGCTGCAAAGACTGCAAGAAATGCAAGCATCAAGAATGGCTAAAACTACTGCACCACTCAAACAGGAGGTTATGCAAACAGTAATTAGAATTATGTTCATGCTATCTCAAGCACTGAATATACACTTACAGTGAAGCTCTTTGTTTACACTTCAGATCTTCATTTGCTGCAAGTATGTGAAAAAAACATTTTAGTGCAGGACAGTGGGTGACAGGGTGAATGGAAACCATTAGTGCAGCATTTAAAAGCAAGTTTTAGTTACGGCACTTAGTAATAAACTGAGTAAAAATAAGTAAAACATTCTGGGCCCAAAAATAAACGATGCCATTTAATGCACAACTTTAGAAAAGTCGGCGCCGCCTGTTGTGCCAAGGGCATTATGGGAACTTTGAGGGTCAGTTTCGGTTTTGGAGGCCTTGTGCTGCGCAGCTAGGTAACACCCCACCGCGGGTTGCCACGACGGGCCCGCTCGCCAAGCCCACCATAGAAGCACTCTTAAAACTGCATGCTCTCATCGGTCTCAGAGGGCGAGCGTGGCAACGTGAGCCAGCCCGAGCTCGTGCAACTCGTGCTTTGACACGCACTGTCTCGTGCTGTCTGTGCACGCTGGGACTATGCACGGAAATGTGTGCAAATGCAACCTCCACTCCACACTTGCAAATGCAACCTCCATTCTGCAAGAAATATGCAAGAAGCTATCTGCTTGCAAAATATGCTAAAGGCTTGTAAACATTGTCATACGATTGCTGCAATCAATAGCACAGCGTTTTGTCCTCTCGTGTGCTGTTAAAGATGAAAAACACACTGGCAGGAACATTATAGCAATTGCCAGTATACATCAAGGTGTATTTCTCAGATCACACTTTGAAGCAAGCACCAGCAGCAGGCAATTTTATGAGCAATCCGTCGGTGGTCCCCGACAACTTGTCAAAACACGCTCAAGACAAATTCATAGATATCCATTCAAAATAACATTTTCGATGTTCTAACCGACATGAGGCATATTCTAGTACGTAACACGCACGACAAAGAGCCCCACCAGAAACTTTACACGCCATATCGCTTTTAATGCGATTCCGGTCGGAATGCCTCCGCGCATTCGGACAGTCGCAATGCAACTAAGTAGTGTATGTAAAACCATGTTCTAAGGGTGTGCCACTGTCTTCTCAGCAGTGTTTTGTGGCTATGCATTTCCTGTGTTTAACAAAAGCAGGTCATGACACACGAGCTTCCCTCCATGTACCCAGCAGGCAAAAAGCGGGTGCTGGAGCACAGATGTACTTGGCGCACTGACTGCACAGAGACATGATGGCTGTGGTACCCTCACAGCATTTTGTGGCCACTTGGGTCATATTCATCTTTTTTGTGCTAGGCAACCTGCTGTGCTACGGTTAGCTCAGACAGTAGAAGAAACGGTAGACTCCAGTTGACGAGGCACAACCTATGCGGGTAGCTGCAAGTCGAGCAGACGACAGAGCACCTTCCCTCAAGATTCCCATTAAGCCTTACCAGCTACTGCTTAAAGGCAGGCACCACTTTCTAAAGTTGTTCATCCAGCCTTCTGTCAACACTAGATACTATCCACATTAACACTTTCGTGACCGCGCCTATTCCCGTCGACAGTATTTTCTCGATAGTACAAGTTCGAATTTTGGCGCTTCTCCGAGCGCTTTGGACAGCTAGCGCCTTTGAGCGGGTGAAAGACTATTTTATCAGTTTCGGATTTGTGTTTCTCTTTTTCCCCGCGCGGGGATTTTTAAAGTGGCTGCATAGTCGGGGTGACGAGCGCTCGTCGTTTGGCATCTACTTTGCGCGCGTCCGCTTCACGGAAACGGCGAGTTTCGACAGATTCCGACGCATCTGGGCTAGAATTTGAGGATGATCGTAGCAGCACAGACTCTGAAGACGACTTCGATTCGTCGGACTTCAGTACGGACGACGAAAGTGCGGCAAACCGCCACGGAACATCGACCGGTATCCGCCGTTGAGTTTTGCTTTCTTCTCGGACAGTTATTGCTGCCGCGCATCGACGTATGGATTTCCGGCGTGTTCCAAAGGTTACAGTTCTTATCTGCAAGGTGGAAGCGTCGTTCGGACAGGATCATTTGCCGGCGGTCGCGTAGAGAGTCGAGTTTTGTCCACGAAGACAGCCGGGAGTGCACCTTGGAATCGCGCTCTGGAGTGCTGCATGTACCCGTGTGCATCAAGAACTTTTGTAGATACAGAGCTTATATTTGCAGGCTGATTTCATATATCCCTTTTCTTGAAAATGTATATTTCTATTTCTTTATATATTTTTTTTGTGCAAGGCAGCATTGATGTTTTTATCGGTCTTTCTCGTTCTTGATGCAATTTTTTTGTTTTGATAATTTTTTTCGTAGTATTTTTAATAAATATGCTGTTTGAAATTAATACTGTTGGAAAGATAATTTCTTCTACAATTTGATACCATACACTTCAACATGAATCATTTCCTGTGGCAGGAAAAAAAATAGCCAGATTAACCAAAAACTACCGATTTTCCCGTGGTCACGAAAGTGCTAAACTTCAAGTTAAAATATTTAAGCAACTAGTGCAGTGTTTATACGAGCACATGATGGAATTTACTGCTTACAATACCCAGTGACAATATCCGCGGAAGTTTTGCCCACACAGCCACACTACAGCTGTCCTCTGCCTCAGCTCTCCAAAACAGTTGCCAAGAGACGCAAGCTATTGAAAGAAGTTCGGCACCACTAAGAATGCAAAAATATGAGTGAACACAATTGGCTGGCACAGCTACACAAATTTTCAGTTTGATGGCAGGGTACTTGATACTGCAATCTTTGGTTGTCCCGGACTATAGTTAGACAACTGCGTTAGCTATTAATGTTGATAACCCATATGAACAAATTTTTGAAGATCCCCCAAAAAAAGCACCAGGTGTTTCGTGCGCTTTCATGCCTTGGAAAAAAGTTAAAGTAGCAGTTTATGACAAATCACAAAATGGATAACAATTTTACCAAGTGCTCGTACCAAAAAAAAAAGAAAAAAAAAGAAAACGCGACACACCCTCATTCACACTGAGAAGGAAAAACAGAAGCGCAAAAGAAGCAAGGACAAGACGAGTCCTGAGTAGCCGTCTCGTCCGTTTCTTTCGCGCTCCTGTTTTCCTTCTCAGTTATGAACTCGCTTAAGAAACTGTTTTACTAAGCTGCATTCAAATTTGTATCAAAAAGAGAAACGTGCAAAAGACTTTGCTCACTGTAGATACTTTACTACAAACAAAGCAATGAATACAGGTACAGTAGACTCCGTTAATTCAATCACAGCCGGCAATCCTAACATTCGATCTTGAAATCGGCCTTCACCGGATAATGCGTACTTGACTAGTGAGCGCGCACGCGCCTACCCCTATGCTGGCCATGATAGCGACCCTTTTAATGGCAAAGTTTAGGGAACAATGTGCATTGAGCACACGTCACCTTTTATCGAAAACGACTATTTTTGGCCAGCACTGGGAAGATCTTCAAGCAATAACCATAGCTCACTATGTTTGATTACAGTATTTACCCAATTCAAACGCACACTTTTTTTTTAAAGGAAAATTGGGCCAAAAAATGCCTGCTCAGTGCACGCAAACATGAAACCGAAACCGCAACGTTCGTGTGCTTTGCCGCATAATGCGGATGTATTGTCGCGAAGCTAACTTTAAACAAACAGTGTGGCGAAGCTGACTTAAGGAAACTGCTAATGTGCACTAATCTCTTTAATTAAAAAATCAGGTGCACGTTAGATTTCCACTTTGTTTAGGAGCTTCAATGTCATTTCTACGTTAACTACTTTGGACACATACGAGGGTGAATCAAAGTCTTTGCCTTTACCTATCCTTAGCCAAATTACGGCTGTAAATGCAAGGTCAACACATCCATTCCCAGCGGTGGACCTTTCTTGGACTGGCCAGGCCTTATCTGCCGGTAGCTCCACAGTACGGCGCTGCTGTCAGTTGTTGAAGATGGAGGTTGGGCTTCATACGTCCATGGCGTACGAGCAACGAAGTGCGGTTCGTTTTCTATGGAGCAAGGGACGAATGCCTATCGAAATCCATAGGGAAATGCAGCTCACGTATGGGGAAAGGCGTCTCGCTTTGAGAAGTGTGAGGTGGTGGTGTTGCGAGTTCGCAAAAGGCCGTGAACACTTGCATGACAACGAGCGTTCGGGGAGGTCGTGTGTGCGAGGTTGTAGAGTGCCCGCCTCAGCTGCGGGAGGTGGTGGGTTGATTCCCACGACCGCCAGACACCCACTGGTTCAAACGGGCACAAGTGTACCCCAGCCTGGCGTTCAGCTTCCTTCAGGGGTTATACGCTTGGGAAAGGAGCCTGCGCCCCAAAATCCTGCCGAAACACATATGAGCACACAAAAAAAAGCGAGGTTTGGGCCACTCCCATGGCGGCCATTTCCCATGTGGCACCCCAAAAACACCTACTGAGATGATGACACCTTCGGGTTGGAGACAAACACCCCTTTCCAAGCATTGAAGTCCCATAATGGCTGAGCACCAGGCCGGGAGCACGCAGGTACCCGGCAGCAGCACTTGCCTCCCACAGCCACAGCAGATGCTCTTCAACAAGGCCGTCTATGGTTGGACAACCAGGCTCTACCGCTAGGCCACCGCTGCGGTGGGTCCCCCCTTATAGGTCCCCCAAATTGGGTGTCTTTAAGGTAATAAAGTGATGTGATGTGCATCGCTGACCGACATTTTCCACATGGAAGCAATGGTGAAAGCGGATTGGCATGTGCACCTCAAGGAAATTTCATAGGAGCTTGACATTTGTGTATGGGAGGGCTTACGAAATCCTTCACAGGTCCTTAGGGTACCGGAAGGTTTCATGTCGGTGGGTGCCTAAGCAGTTGGATGACTTGATGAAGGGAAGCAAATGATTGCTTCACTGAATCATCTGCAACGGTATGCCAAGGAGGGTGGAAGTTTCCTGGACCACACTGTTACTCGCGATGAAACGTGGATACTGCATTTCATGCCGGTATCAAAGCACCAGAGCATGGTGTGAAAACATCCGGGTTCACCTGTGACAAAAAATTTCATTCAGTGCCATCTGTTGGGAAGGTTATGTTAACGGTCTTCGATGATTGCTGAGCACTGCTCCTGCTGGATTTCATGCCACAAGGTGCAACCATCAATGACGACAGTTATTGTTCCCCACTGTCACGCCTGCAAGCGCCGAGGGATTCTCAATGTGGACAACGTGGTTATCCTCCACGACAAGGCGAGGCCACATGTGACAATCAGAACCACCGACAAGCTCCGGTTATTTCACTGGTAGAGTCTGGACCACCCACCATACAGTCCAGACCTCGCCCTTAGCGATTCCCATGTTTTCGGTCCGCTGAAGCAGTTCCTGGCAGGACAGTGATTCACGTGCAACGATGAAGCCAAGACAGTCCCACGGTGGTTCCACAGTCAGCCAGACAAATTCTACTTCAGGGGTATCTCAAATTTAGTGCTGCGATAGGACAAAAGTTCGAACCGGTGTGGGGAGTATGTGGAAAAGCAATGTAAGGTACGTAGAATAGTATGTATATTTGTAATTAACTGTATGTACTTTATTTTGGCTAAAAAAAATAGGGGCAATGACTAATTCGTCCTTGTATAAGGTCGGCATGCGTTTGATTCGGGGGCAGTGTTAGAATCGGGTAAATACAGCCAAATGAATCAGTGGTGTAATTTGACGTTCTTCCTGCATCTTTTTGAATTCAACACCGCCGGATAATTCTATCTATTTCGGCGGTCCTGCCAGGGTTGAATTAACGGAAGCCGACTGCACTTTGTTTACCACTGTATCAAAATACCACTGTATCAGAAACAAACTCAGTAAATAGCACAAGAACATAGACCCCAATGCCAGATTACAAGGGTATCTTACTGTTCTGTCCTCGTCACTATTCTTGAACTACTTTTGTCTTAAAATGGACTTGCAGGGGCACTGAAACTGCTTGAGAATGACAAACTTGCTTAGTCACAATAGTCTTACAACACTCGAGCCAATATTCCTGCACGTGTAGCTGGGAGCCCACAATATTGCTCGAAAGGTTAACCACCCGTCAACTTTTCTTCAGAAGTCCCATATTCTTATGCGTGAGTAATCTAGTTGGCTACTGGGCAAACTTTAAAAGTCACAACTAAGCAGCAGCTTGGAAATCCCATCAATGATGTGGCAGTGCCACCGTCTGGTGGCAAAGAGAAATATCATTGAGCTGATAGTGTGGCGATAGAACGAGTGGAGGGTCATGCCTACACAATGTCAAGTTTGCGTTGATACAAAAGCACAGCCAAATGAAGGACAAAGCATAGTGGGCATTGCTCCACACAGACGTAGTAGCAATGGCAAAATTTATAAGTATCAGGAACGCGGCCACTGTGGGGCATATCAAACTTCCTGTGCATGCTGCACAGGAAGTTTGATATGGGCACTAGGGTACAGAAATTATGCAACCAAATGCACAAGTTACATTTATTCACGCATTAGAGAACTCGCATGCTTAACTTGTGTTACAGCTAAAGGGCATCTTTAAGTCAATTTTGCAACTGTGCTCGCCCATTATTCGTAGTGGGCCTGCTTGTTTTGCAGAGGGTGTTTAGGTGCTAGGGTAAAGAAGTGGCTATTACGAATCAAAGATTTATAAATAATTTTGAGCTCTGGACCGCACAAATAGATACATTAGTGACCTATACGACATGGTCAATAACATGTATTAAAAGCTGAAATTCACTAGAGTACATGTTTAAGCACTGCTTAGGCAGCTGGTATTATTCCCCCTACTCTTGGCAAGCCTCATTTAAAAATAAGACAACCAAGTGCAAAAGGTGCCAGTAAAAAAAAAAAAGCAAACAAACACAGACTCACCACCCTCACTACGCCTACGCTCCAAGGGGTCAAAATTGAGGTAAAGCGAGCAGCGCCCTAGGCTGGTTCTGCCCAGCCGCTGGCTGCTGCCCACTTTATGAAGGAATTCCAAATCTTCCTTAAAGTAGTCCGCAGCTGTCTTGAACTCCTCCTCAGAAAACTGAGCAACCTCGGGACCTGCCTCAGAATCCACGGGTAATGTTCCCTCCGTCTTATCTTCGTCTGAAAAATGCTGAAGCAGAACAGAAAGAGGGCACTTAAAACAAAGCAATAAGAATTGGTATGACGTTTAGAGAAAATAGCTAGGATCCCTAGCTCCCAGGCGTACATGCCTGACATGGTACAGAGACCCTGAAAGCACTCCGATACACATGCACAAAAAAAAATGTGACAAGTAAACATATTCACGGGCTCCATTCTAATCACTCACGACCGTTGCACGGCGCCAGTATCAGTAATGTTGGCTTTCCGATTGACTGTTGAGAGGTCACGTTTTTAATTTGTGCCAGGAAACAGAAGCTTTGCAAAAAGCATTTCCACACTTTGATCACGCACGATGTGACGCTGTACACTCTTTGAATGAAAAATTGCTCTATTAGTGCTTAAAAAAAAAAAAAGGATGAAGGGCACATAAAAACCTCTTGCAATGTAATTGCAATATCGCGAATACATTGTTTAAATATAGAAAGCATTCAATATTCAAAAGCGTTTTTTTTTTCGCAATACAGTAAAACCCTTGTTCACGGCTGGTACGAATTTCGGTGTGCTACGAATTCGAAACATTCCCCGGCCAAAATACATTGCTAATACATCGGCTGTTACAAACGCGTCGCCGCGCCGCTGCGAATCATACAAACAAACGCGTGAGCAACAGCGGCGGCGGCTGCCGAGCCGGCACAGCGGGATCTGGGCGGGATCCATAGTCACCAAGCAAACAGCTACGTCACGCAGCTGCGCAGTCTCTCATTGGTCCCCCACGTCGAGCGGACTGGACTACATCACAGCCTAGCTAAGCCTAGCCGATGCTTTGATGACCAGCGAGAACGGCATCAGCCATGATGGCCAAAACGCTCCCTGCACTACCTACGTGCTGAGGCGTTCAGTGGCGTGCGAAAAGATTTGCGAGAACACGATCTCCAGAAGGAGATCGTTGATTTGGGCAAGAAGAAAATAGACACGGATAGTAAAATTCCGTTGAAACGTTTTTCAAGAGACCGCGAAAAAAAGAAAAGAAAAAAAGATCGAAGTTTCGCCCGAAAGGCGAAGCAACGATTGTGATAGCAAATTGACAGCTGTATGAAGTATGAATAGTTTTATCGGCCGTATAAACTTGTAAGCATAGGCACAGTAAATTAACAAGCACGGTGTCACACGCGCCCAGGTAAACACGAACCCATCTCGCTCAATGACAACGCTGGAGTAAGGAAGCGCGGCAGCAGCAGCTGTTTCTCACTTCCACGTGAACTAAACATCAAAAGCACAGGGCTTACTAAGCTATCCGGCACTAGGTGCACTTTGTCCACATCGCAGATCGCTCTCAAGATACGGCCATGTGGTGCAGTCCCCGCGCGGTCGCGCCGTATCCGCAATGTGTCGGTCGCTTGTTGCAACGTACAAGCTGGCTGCACAGCTAAATTTACGTGACCGCCACATTCAAACGCAACGTAAGATGCAGGAAAATTACAGATTGGCGACATATCAAGGGGAACTTAATACATGGAAGTCAATGTAGGATTTAGGTCAGGACCGCGAAAACACGACGTAGCAGCCGGGAAAACGCAGCAGCAAGAAAGGTATCAATGGGGTTTCCATTATTACCAATTTTTTTCTGGTAAAAATAAATTCATTTTTTCTTGATTTTGCATGTGTTTTGATGAAACGAATTTTGGGTGAAACGAATATTTCACGCGACCCCGCGAGATTAGTATCACCGAGGTTCTACTGTATTCATATGCAATATAATTCCAAAATTCACTATTCAAACACCCTGAGTATTAGAAGTCGAGAAAACTTCAGCCAGAAGGATTGATTTCTGCAGCTGAAGAAAAAGGGGTCCTGAACCACCCCTCGGGGCTTGGTGGAAAAAACAGTCTGCGGATAGCATACGCTACTGTGAACATCTTAGCCAAATTCTGCAGTCGTGCACAGCTCATGGAGCTCGCAAGCGGAGCGCAAAGTCACTTTTCTCTCAAATGCTTTCGTTTAAACAGAAACCTGCTCCTCACTATTTTTTGAATGCATTATTTCATAATATAGCAGATTCCCATATGCAGCTGCTATTGGCCAATAGCTGACATCAATCAAGAAGGGTGTTTGGATCAGTGCGCTTGTTCCTACTGTTACTACGTATATTTATTGACGCAGTTTAATAAACAGGCTGAAGTAAGCAAGAATCTGCGTTCAAATTTCAATAATAATTACGTACTTCTGGAAGAAGCCGACTATCGTCTGCTCACGCTCGGCCGCGGCCACCCGCGTAGGATTTAAACTTTGGCCACCCTGCTTATCGGTGTCGTAGCCATCGGGTCTCACTAATTTCTACTAGTTCGAAACACTTAACTAGTCTCAAACCAGGTGAAACTTAAGGTCAGACCACACACACACTTACCAGCGTGCACTCACACCTGGTTAGACGTCTTGACAGACTTTGCTTCCATATTGAGCTATTGACAGTGCTTCAAAATGCTCAAGTTGTATGTGGCTACAATCTGTCGGTCAAGTTGGTGCAGGACAAAGCTGGTCTGCACCCTGTAGCACGGCCAGATTGGAGCGTACGAGTGCAAGTGCGCACTCAAGTTCTTCCGTGCACAAAGAAAACACATTACAGTTGCATGTAGCTGCTGTCTGCTACGCAGAGTAGGTACCGCGGTCACCGCAGGGCGCCGCAACAAGTCCGCTGGTGGAGCGTGCTGCGGCACGCTGATACCAGCGTTATGGCAAAGCATTATGGCAAAGCATTATGAACATGCCCCGCTCTGCCGTAGCGTTCGCAGTGCAAGTCATTGAAGAAGCGGAAGCACCGCAAAGGGGGTGCTACTTGCCAATAACTACGTTTACGCTGAATGCATTGAAGTACTTTTTGCATTAAAGTATTTCTCAAATAGTCTATTCTGACTTGAAATGCATTTCTTGACTTGATAAAAGTGGTTCAGGTCCCCTCTAAGAATCAGTACTGCTCTACAACACGAATCACACTGATGAGATTACAGCTGCTCACCAAATTTTCAGCACTGACAAACTACACTTGACAACAATCTCAACTTTGTCCCATGTTTGGATGTGAGAATTTCTTTGAATTTCATATTCAACTTATATTAACGAGTTTCACTGGGTTGAAGCGGTCCTTTCTTCAAAGACATATGAAGTGCACTTCATTGTTCTTACTGTATCTGAGCCTGCCGTCTACTTCAGCCTGAGCCTCTCAATTGACTCGCCTATAAATTGCTTTTTCACTGAATCAATACTTCCGTGCGGTCAGGTGAGCTCGCGTCTCCTCCTCCGGCCCAATCACGGCTGGACATGGCTGTCTGCAAGGCTGAGCGCATGCGCGGCTCACACACTATATTCGAGATAATCTGCAGCAGGTGCGAACGCTAAGTGCGAGCCGAAATGGCTAGGGTTTCCACCCCTCCCGAATTCAGCGGGACAGCCTCAACGAGTAAATGCCCCAAGCCTTGACTTTCTTTCCTACTTAATAACAATTGATACATCAGATTTCCTTTTTCCATCAGATTTCCTTCTCTTTTGTATTCTATTGTATTGTCATGAAGATAGTTTCGTTTTTTGTCGTGGTCGTAGATGTGCTGTAGGCCCTAACCGTTCACAGTACCTCGTATCAATATGGGTAGCTGTGTAAACTAGGCAACTACTGAGCCTTGCTTGTAAATCCAGACATGGTAAAAACATTTGAGGGTCAGTCGTCCCTTTGTTACCAAAGATGTTGCAGTTATATATGCAGAACAAAAAAAAAAAAAAACACCAATCCTACCAACTACCAAGAATATATCAGGTGCACCAAGGGTTAAGCAACAACAATAAAGTTTACTAGCAGTTTAAAATCTAGTAGTAGCTATGACAACTGGACATAGAAATAAGTAACCTCTTCTACATAGAAATAAGTAACCTCTTCTACATAGAAATAAGTAACCTCTTCTGATAAACACTGCAAGAAGCTGCAGCTTCATGCAGAATTAAATTTGATGATCTGCTCAAACCTCTCATGCACCAATATCTGAAAATCAATATCTGAAAATAGCAACAGTGAAAATGTTTGCCTAAACACATGTTTTCAGACTTCTACTGCCAAAATCTTAATTCACAGCGGTGCTCTAAAAGCCTTCGATTCACAATCTCTAACAAGATGGCATCAGCTGCATAGACACAGAGGGAGCAACTAATTTTCGAAATGCTTTTGGACTGGGTACCAACCATAAAATATTTCTACGGCCTGTCTAATGCACAGAACATAATTTTTAAAGAACAAGAAGCTTGGAGAGTAGAGATGCATAACCACCGATATTGAGACACTATCGAACTATCAATGGCAAAAAAAAAAATAAGACTTCTTTCTGGGGTTTGACGTGCCAAAACCAGTTCTAATTATGAGGCACACCGTAGTGGAGGGCTCCAGATTAATTCTGACCACCTGGGGTTCTTTAACGTGCACTACGACGCAAGCACACGGGAATTTTTGCATTTCGCCTCCATCGAAATGCGGCCACCGCAGCCGGGATTCGATCTCTTGCTAAATACTAGAAATAGTACAAACCACGAAACACTGCCACACGTGATGTGGTTCTTTTAGTGCCTGGAGTTGCTACCACAGGCAAGGAATTGCAACCTCTTAGAATTACAGAAGTCAAGCTAAATCTCGACATGCCACTATCTGATGTAGCTATGCAGTACACTTGTGCGTTCTTGCTATGTCCAGTACCAGCAAAATGTACGTTCTCAAATTGCTGAGTAATATAAGCTCAGACAGGAGGATCAGACTAAAGGGGAAAAAAGCTAACATGCTCCACCATAACACCTGGCTGACACAGGTTTAAGTTATACCCCAGTCACACAGGGCCCTTTTGATCGTGATCAAGCCCGATCAGGATCAAATTTGGCAATCATGATTGGCTCACTTCTGCAGCTTGAGCAAAAGGACAAATCCCAGTCGAGAAATTCGATCCCGATCAAAAGTGCCATGCGACACCAGCATCGCACATCTAACTGTTCCAATAAAAACAAATGTGCATAATTGCACTGCAACGAATGCTAACACTTTTTAGATCTGAAGATTACAAATAACTACTATTTGGTTGGTATGGGGAAACACTAGTCTGCTTTGAGGGTTTTTGATAGCCAGTTAGTATAGCCAGTTAGTATTGCAAAAATTTTTGTAGTATCACAAGAACTGCAGAAGTATCAATAGCATTATCAATAGCAAATATTGACAAACCATCGTAATACAATCTATATTCTGAAGAGAAAAAAAAACTGTTATTCAATTTATTGTTATTATTATATAACCAATGTAGAGGCTGCTAAAAGTGACACCTATGCCTGGACTGGGAGGCAAGGCAGCTTGACAACTGCAGCAAAAGATAAAAGCCACCACATGGCTGGGTGAAACCAGGACACAAGTAAATGGCAGCAGCAGCAAAATACAGTAAAAGAACAGCCCCCACCTAGGGAATTTTGTTTTTTTCAGTCTTGCGCTTGCATGTTCAGCCTGTTATCAGTAATGGCTACATACTCTAATGCTATTGATACAGGAGCAAGTTCTGGTGCCTCAAGCAACAAAGATGAGACAGCGGTGACTGTGTTTGAACACAGTTGTGCCACTTTAATAGAATGCACAAAAACTGCCATGACCTACAGCAACTAGTGCACAGCTACCGCTTTGTTCACATAATAGTAAAAAAAGGAATTGTACTACAGAAATAAGTCTGACCACTAGTTTTTCAGGTGGCTTAGAACTACAGTGGCAACTACAGTGGCAAGCTATGCAGAAGGTTACTAACCGATCATGTCCCACTTGTATAGGCTAGCCTAAAGTTTCATATTAAACACATCAACATGCATATTAGCTAGCACACGTGCACTACATTTATTGTAGGGGTGGCTTCAATCTTGCAAGCCTGCTCTAGTAATTTCAAACAGCATCTCTCCTACAACAGATTATTTTATCCAAAATAACTATTCCTATTTGCTTTTATTCCGAGAAGCACTTCACAATTACGTACACATATTGAGTATATTGGGTAGACAGTGCCTAATTATGTTCATACAGTATGTGGCAACATACAACACTGGGTCTACTGAAATGCATCACTGCTGTCCCTAGTGTGCCCAGCTACATGGGGACATTGTTTACAAGTGGCTACATTATACTCTTGATGCATTTCAAATGCAACAAACTAGAAGTCCAACGTTTATTGCTGCACACGTTGTGTGTACACAATCATGTAACATTAATGGAATTTTCGAATATATCTATCCGCCCATTTTCAGCACTTAAAATATTTTTCTTTAGGGTTCAAAGCTATGGCGTGTGAGGAGAGGAGATAGCCAGTATCAGCTTGCAGCTGTATGCACTAATAACAGCCGACTTATTCAATCAAAAATTCAGCAGTACAATAAAAACCACTGCTGCTTTGAAGATATCCCAAACTCCTGGAAGGATGTGAAGAGCTCACCTGAACGTGGGCAACAACTTGGTCACCAGATCCAACAGCAGCTGTACCCGAGGACTTTGGGATCACGCCAATTCCAGCACTGCTTGCATCCCCTTTTGTGGTCACCACGTTGTCGTTGGAGTCTGTGACACAGATGGTCAATGCTTCATCCTGACCGGGTGTACTTGTGGACTCCCTGGAACTGTTGCCAGCGTCAAAAGTTTGTAGAAGTTCCTTGCTTCGAGGTGAAGCACTTGAAGGAGAGAAATTGTCAAAGCACAGGAGGAAGTTTGTGTCCTGTAAAACTGGGGCGTCTGGCAGCTTCTGAGAATCTGCAGGCTCAAGGAGGTTCACGTTTTGGTCATACAACTCAAATGGTTCTAAGGGCTCATTGGTTACACCAGGGCTTAACAATCCAGCTGCATTCGATAAAGCATTGTCACTTTCTAGAAGCAGCAGAGTGTCGTTGGCAGGAACACAAGTCACATCCCTGCTGCTGGATTCAGATAGCACACTTGGCAACTCCAGAGTATTGTCTGGCAGAGCTTCAAAACTGTCCTGCTGCTGATGGCTTTCATTTAAGGCAGAGGCTGCAGGGGCATTCACTTCATGTCCCTGCAAAGAAGAAAAAAAATGAAAATTCACCAACGATTACGATACTCCCTAGTGCGAATTTTGAGCGCAGCTGTTTAGGTGTTTGAATTCGCAATATATTATGGCAAAGAATTTGAATTCTGAACATGAGGGTCCTCTCAGCAGCGGCGCTGAGTCGCTGCTCGGGCAGAGGGTTAGCAGCAGGGGCAGACGAAGCATTTCCACCGGGGGCGTCGCTCATTGTTCAGAAAGCGTTAACGCAGGAACACGTGGCTCGCACGGAGCGCATACTCTAGCAGCGACAGCGCAGGCAAAGTAGCGCATGCACAGTGGGTCCGATGCCCACACTAACACTGTTTCCATATATGGTATCTGTGGACCCGCTCGTGGACCCGCTCGCCGCATGCCTGGTCACCGCGATGGAGCACGTCTCGCCACTTTGCTCTCCTCACCCTTTTGCTATACTCTCCTCCTCTGCTTTCGCCCCCATGCTTCCACTGCACCCTCCTCGGCTTTCCTCCTTGCACTCTCCTCGCTATCGCCGTCGTTCATCCACTGCTGCGCTCGTTTACTCAGTTACGCTGAGGGATGCCAACACACAAGCTCTAAAAATTGCCGTGTATCACTGGCAAAATTCTTTCCTAGTGAAGTTGAACTGTTAATGTGAGTGAGTGAAATCCCCCGAAGTTTTAAAGTTTCACTACAAATATCTGAAATTACACACCCCTGCACGTAAGAAAGCAGCAACATTAGTCCTAGGGTGTAAGAGCCAGAAGAAAGCACCATAACTTCCAAGTTGAACTTTCACTAAGTCTATTTAAAATGCTATGCTATCTACACAAATGCAGCTTGTACTGATGCTTTATGCTCCTTGGCAGACTCAGTGCATGATAAATATGGCCGGAATGTAACTAAATAAAGCTCCTTTTAACTAACTTTTTTTTATCTTAAATTTTTTCTTAGAATATACATTTACTTAACGTATATTCTAAGAGAATAAAATTTAAATTTAATATTTATTTTCGTATGACTTCAGCAATTCCCGTTTTAACCATGCAAGTTTTTAACCATGCAAGGAGCCTTGAAAGATCAACTGCAATGAAACTTCAGACCACATAAAAAGCCTAGTTTCAAATAGTGTAGATATAGAGCAGCCTCCATGTAAAGGTTGCAAGCATGTATGCAAAATTTTAAGTTTGAAATACGAATAGACATTGCGAAAAGCTCACAAAAGTAAACGTTTCTCATACTGCAATTGAAAAAAAAAAACACCATTACAGCTCATTGAAAGTGATGCACAACCCAGAATATGCAGCTCCTCGGCATGAGTGTCCCAAGATTAGGTGCTGCCCACAGCATGTTGAAAAATCTGAGGCAATCTGGTTGGATGCTAACTAGCAGGTACATGAGTCGTCTGTTTAGGTGCTATTTATAGGATGTTAAGAAAATTGGACAATTACGAGCCCTGCAGCTTTGCCAAGACTGCTTTAACAGTATATTCTACTCATTTATAACCAATTAAACCAAAGTGAAATTTTGTTGCAAATGGGAAATAATGACGAACATTGGCACGTGACATATACACCCCAGGGTGATGCAGCTTGTCACTGTCACTGTCTCTTGGTTCCGCAAGGCATAAGTGCCAAGGCAACTGTTAACAGCTCTGCACTGCTTTCAGAATGGTCTGCACATGCGACGAGCTGCATTACACTGAGATCAGTCTTCGCACTGGCCTTCCTGCATCAGAAATAAGTGTCACTATGCGACAAATTTCGGAATAAGGCTCAATTTTTAATAAAGATGTAAACCATAAAGACAAATGAATCAATTACTGAATTTGTTAATTATACACTTTCTGGCTGTAATTTCTCATGCACAGAGTGTACATCCATGAGCAAAAGTATATGGACCACAGGGTCGCCGAAAAAACTGAATTTCTTTGTAATTAACATGCATAAACTGAAATTGATGAGTACACTGGAAGTTTCGCAATGCCAAGTGTGGACTGCAGTCCCCAATTTCAAGTTGCATTCGCAGGCAGTTGGGAAAAAAAAATCTGCTTCATTGCGCAATCCCTGGTCCGTATACTTTTCTCAGGGGTGTACATTCAAAAGCCTAAAGGACCTGCACAAGCCAGACTTTAATATGTTGTGCAGCCACTTTAATAATATTAGTGTAACTTTAACTCTGAAAACATGGTACATGAATGTTAGTAGCCCCTAGGCTGTAGGACATCATTTTTTATTTTATGCTGATATTGTGACTCCACAAATACCAAACCTCAGCCTGGTGATGTCCAGTTTGGTGGAGCATCACAGGCATCAACCTGTACCACAACAGCTACAAGCACAAGTGACAAAAAGGACAGCAAGGCCATATAGTTATGGCAGGGGTAGCCATTTGACTGCCAATAATTTCAGTCATACTTGTCAAACAAAAAAAATTTTCCCTGAAAAAGTATGCCCAATATTGGGCTTTTAAATGATAGACATCACAGAGCATTCTCAAATCGTTTCAGCAACAATCTCATTGTAAGTGCAAATAGGCAACAGAAATGGACGCATTGTCTAAACAATGTATATCTGTTGCATTAATGACAGCAGTACTTGGAACCCTCCAAACACTCAAGAACTACAAAAAGGCTGAAATGGCTACGCAGAAAATTAAGTGAAAAGTCACCACAAAATATAGCCAAAAACACTCACCAAGCATCCACAGGCCAGCATGAACAGTGAATGACAATTGAGAAAATGAATAAGAAAAAGCTGAAACCTAACTTGCAAATTTCCCCCATACTGCTGAACGGGGGAAAATAAAGATGCATTCTCACATAACTTTTATTAGCTCAGTTTTAAATTTCTGCCATTGATATGTTACCCACATACAAGCAATAGGAAACAGGTGAAGTGCTACTGAACACTCAAGAATATAGGCAGCAAAGTATCTCCCATTCACGTGCCCGATACAGGTTTATCAGTACATAAAGCACTCTGAATACTTCCCAAAACTTTTATACGAATGAGAGCCAACCCCTGAGAGACAACACAACAAAGAACGTACATGTACAGTGTAAGAAGTACCAGGTCTTTCGTGGCAAAACAGCACACTGTACCCTCTGCATGACACGTTCAAAGCATTCCACAGCAAGGAATGCACTAAAATGTATAGCTGCAGCAGAAAAAGATTAGCACAAGCGACTGATGACCGGAGCAAGGAAATTGCAGTAAGAGGCACTCTTGTTCTCCAGCACACTGGTGTCCAAAGTGCCAGACGATTCGTGTTTCAAAGAGGGAGTGCCTGGCACCCTCGTTTTAGGCAGTGCTGGGGAACAACAGAGCCGCGTACCGCAATTTATCTGCTCAGGTTATCGGTCCCTTGTGCTAATCTCCCGCTGCACCTGTACATACTATCTGTCACAGAAGTTCTTGGGCCAAGGAGCTAATGGTCAGAAACAACGGGCTGTTTGCAACAGTATAGGGATGTCTAGGCTTCTGCAGATGTCCACACACAGCAGCAGTAAGCATAGCACCATTGCATGACCACGTCTAGCCCAGCCACACAAGTTCAGGCCTGGGAGCTTTTGCAACAGATATACATAATTAAACAACAATAATTGAAAATGAAAATATAATCTAGTACACTGATAAATGCAAGAACATGTGGTTCTACAGGCTATTTTGAAGATGTGAATACTTATAGGCCACAGACAATGACCGCCGGCGCTAGATTCTAAAAGCTACTTAAGAAGCCACAATGAGCAGCAACAGGTGGCAAGCTGCAGTAGCCGTGCATGCATGCTTCTAGCAATGGTTAGATGCAACAGTTCATACATGCAGCGCTTTTCTCCGCATGCTTATGTCACTGCAAAAAACAAAAATATATCACGGCAGCATCATTCGTAGTTATTGCATTCTATAAAAAGTTTCATTTCAATGTTTCAGAGAATATGCATTTGCCACAAGTTTAACTGCTTGCCCACTCCGAGCAAGCTATTACACCCTGGCCACAGGTCAGTGCTACGACAAGGATCAGCTATGCGGCCAAGACAAACTAAAGTGCAACCAACTGGCCTCACTGTTAAAAGGCTAATGCAGGCTATCAGCTGGGCCAGCTGATAACCTACATTGGGCCCAAATAATTGTTATCTCCATGAGCCACTACCAAGGATCAAACATTATTTAGTAATGTCAGCTTTTATGTGCAAAGACAACTGAGGCCATGATGCACCATGCACAAAAAGCTGACAAAAAAGTTATCAAGATTATATTCGACAATGATTGCAGTAAAAGCCAGATTTTTCTAAAACATTAAAAGTGACCTGGGAGACAAGAGTGCACCCTCTGAGGAATAAAGATGAAACAGTACTTGATTTTTGTGAAATTCTTGGAATTATGTCTGATGTTACGATTCATGCCCTGGACATGTCGACAAAATGTAGCTGTCAAGGGATTTCTGGGATAACACATGCAGGTCATGCACTGTTGCACAGAAAATTGTGCACGAGAGCTGCAAGTCCTGAAGTTGCACAGGGGGTTACAAGGGACAATGTAGTGGAGGGCTTCAGATGTATCTTGAACTGCTGGGGTTCTTTAACGTGTACTTAAATCTAAGTAGACAAGCATTTTGCATTCCACCCCAATAGAAATGTAGACACCGTGGGAGGGAATCAAACCCACCATCTATTGCCAAAATGTCCTTGGTGCATGCATGACTTCCTTTAACCCAGTGTTGGTTTAATGAAGTTTATTGCTTGCGGCGAAATGTCACCCAGTCTGCCGTTCCGACAATGTTAGGCAAGCTAATCGCGTGTCATCTTCAAATACAATTTATTATGGCAAAGGTTTGTTGTGCTGCTTTTGCTACACACCCATCAGCTTCTGTATTGCTTGGTGTTTTCACATGTCTAAAGACTAAATAAAGCAAAATAATTTAGCCTTTGTTTATATATTAAGGTCACAATCGGCTTTAAATGGCCGATACTGCATTTATGCAAGAATCAGTCCAGATGATTTTTTTCTTCAAGTTAGGACTGCCTACAGAAAGCCATATGGCTTAACCCTCAGGTGTAATAAAGGACGCAGAGTGATACAAACCTGATGCAATGCTTTAGAAATCCTCACTCATTAGAATGCCACCAACCTTAGTAAATTTTATAACAAACTGCTCTGCTATTGCACCAGTTCAAGCAAGTAATTGTATATGAAAGGAGGAAAAAGCCACCACAGAGGCTCAGTGGCCATGGTGGTCTGCTGTTGAGCACTAGGTTGCAGGTTCTATTCCTGGGCACAGCAGCCGCATTTTGAAGGGAGGTGAAATTCTAAAACACTCGTGCACTCATATTTAGGTGCGTGTTAAAAAAAAAAAAACACCAGGTGGCAAAATTAATCTAGGTCCCCCCACTACAGTGTCCCTTGAAACCTACTGTGCCAGTTCCGCTAAATTAAACCCCACCAATTAAATTAAAGGAGTCAAGTATAGCAGTACAAACCACATTTAAGTGTCAAACTGTAGCTTTCTCACATTACAATATGTTGAACGCCATGAGAGATTACACGGCAAATATTTCACGACAGCTCTGAAAAACACATAGCCTGGACTACTGAACACTTCTACCCAAAAAATAAGCTCAGAGCAGCTTTCCACAGTGATAACGTCCCGACACGTTCACACTTATGCTTTCCTCACCTTGTCCACTAGTGTCAGTGATTACTGCCACCCCAATTTCAAAAAAAAAAAAAAATGAAATGATGGGGTTTTATGTGCCAAAACCACGATCTGATTATGAGGCCCGCTGTAATGGGGGGCTCCGGAACAATTTGGACCATCTGGGGTTCTTTAACGTGCACCTAAAACAATCCAAACGCACGGACCAACTGAACTCAAAACTCCGTAACAGTTTACTTGGTTGCAATAAAAACCATTCAAGCAGCTTGAGCAAAAATCTTGACTGACGGCTGCGCAGGTAAGTCACCGAGACGGGCAACCCTATACATTTGTGGTAACAGGCTGAATTTGGGAAACCAAAAGCAATTCTAGACGAATCAATGACAGCCATCCACCATGCATTTGGCCCATTACACGCTGTCAGTTATACGACTCTGATACTAAACTAGCAAACGCGCAATATTGCACCTACACACGACTTAATGCAACAATAATGGTCATTATGTTGTTTTTTTTCTTGTTTGTTTACAAGAAAACTACGAAAGCGGCCACGCTACTGGCCGTCACGAAATAGCAGATATCCAATACCAAAAGCTGGCAGAAGCGGTGCCACGAACCTTAGAACCACCATGTGCTTAGAACCGGCCGTCATATTATCACAAGCCACTGTGTGCACGCTCTATCAATGGTCGACCGCGCTCGTACGGAAACGGCGAACGAAAGAGATAAAGAAGCTATGTTTGCTCACCTCGACTGACGCAGCAATGCTAGTGTCGTGGCTGCTGATGTCAAAGAAATGAGTGGCTCCCAAGGGAGAGCCCTTCGCCGTGGTGTAAGTCAAATCCAGTTCGCTCTTGTTTGTGTCGTCGCCGAGAAAAGAGTTGCTTGTCGACTGCTTCTCGGGCCTGCAAAAATCAGGGCCGCACGTGATGATAAACGAAGGATTGCAGAATAGCCTCCCAAAGAGGCGAGGCTCCTCCCGCATAACCAAGGCACTCGTCACAGCGCCAACGCAATGGGCCACGGTAATGGGAGCCTTTCCGCGAAGCTCGGCACCAAAACAGCGACCGCGTTCAGGCGCATTGGATTACAAAACAAAGCAAAAGAGGCTACGCAGTCCATGCAAATAACCAATTACATTATCGTTAAAAAGAAAACTCACCCTTAAAAGGCACTCAGGAACTGCATGAAAAGTTCCTCTACACACAAGTTACAGCCGCAAGCGGTGATGAGGTCACGTGACGTCCCGTATGGCAACAAAGGTTGCCAGAGCGGCAAGCAAAGTCGTTCACGACCTTTGCCGCGTACTACAAAACGCGACGACTGCAGGGCGACGCTGCGACGCTAACAAACTGCAATGCTTACATTAAATGCAGTATCCAAAGCGCCGCGACCAGCAGTCGACTTACCTAAGAACCTAAATTAGGGCGACAAGCAAAGCCATTCACGACGTTTGCTGCGTACTACGTACGAAACGCTAAGGGAGTCGATGCAACGCGAACAGACGGCAACGATTGCACTAATCCAAAGCGCCGCGACGAGAACTCCACTTCGGTAAAATCATTAATTACAGCGGCAAGCAAAGTCGTTCACGAATTTTGTCGCGCACTACGAAACGCTACAAGTAGGGCGTTGCTGCAACGCTAAACGGCAATGTTTGCACTAAATGTAGAGCTGCGATGAAAAGTCGACTTACCTAAAAGCACCAATTTGCGTGTCGGAAACGATGTCCAGCGTTCCCTGCTCCTGCAATGCATGTTCGACGTTGTCCCTCTCTCCAACTTGCAGGCTTATGGGCGGCGTTTTATCTACAGCGAAGGTGAGCTCCGCACTGCCTTCCTCGGGCACACAGGACGGCCCCCCCGTATGCAAGGCACTCAGGGATCGAGGAGTGAGCGTTCTATTCATCTTTACGTCCTCGTGGACGCCTGAAGCCTCCGTTGTCACTTCAGAAATGGGTTCGCAGTACACACAGTTGTTTATCTCGCTCAGGACAGCTCGGGCTTCAGGCAGGTTCCCTTGGTGCTCGATGGAAGCAAGGGGTCCACCACCAACGGGCGTGCGTTGTTCCCTGGACGCTTCGCCCGATTTTCGCCGGCTCGCTGACGGTGTTCCGTCCTAGACGACGGTGGTAAGCGCAATAGTTTGTCAGATAGCAGTTGCCTCTGCAACGCGGCCACAAAGTGCACAAGCAATAGAAGGGACGCGAGCCATCACAAGAAGACGTATGAGCGATATGGCGCAAGCGCTGTCGGTTTTGCCTCGAACCAGACGCTGCTCGAACGTTAGATCACGTGACACCGCTTCGCACTGGTGGTCGACGTCATAGCCTTCGCACCAGCGGCCGTGGTCATAGCCTGGCCCCCCATACACTTTCTGTGCCTGCCGGATCACCTAAAAAACTGCCGTCGTCTATGAAGGCGTCACTTTACATAGGCTAAAAGTCATGAGGCTATATGATAGTGCTCGCACGGCTTGCAGTGAGCCGTCTTATTTTTAAACCTCTTTGATCTTATCGTACAGTTTAGGAGGCATAATTTCGTATGCCAGGAACTTTGTCCCTTGTCATCGACAGTAGCTGACTATCTTATCAGCAGCGAAAAGTTTGCTTTGGTGCCGTACGGCGATATGCAGTCGATCCCGGGACATGCGCTCGTATTAGTTGATGTTTACTTGATTGAAAAAGGCACTGTGTTGCGGTAATTATACAACTGGCCAAAGTTTTTATTCGCTATCTTGACCATGTTATGCTAGATACGTGGTCGCAGGGTCGCATGTTAACACTTCGTGAAAGGTCTGCATTTACGACGCGCGAGCTATAATGTTCTTGGTGATGTTTTCAGTAGTAAAATAGAAATTCTTTGGCATGCCTTACTTATTTCTTGCGGCAAATCGAACAAGGGATGTTTACGACGGCGTGATACCAACACGGCCTAAAATTATGCCATTCCTACGGCGTTATGCAAAATGTTGACCACCTACGCACCCCCGATCTCAGTTTCCCGATATCGTATTTCCTTTCTTGGCGTTCGCTGTGCTAAAAGCAGAAAACTACATTGACTCTGGTCCTGTGTGTCATTCAGTGCCGAGAAACATTGACAACGATTTCCCGCCACTGCCCGCTGCCTATCCAACGTAAATGAATGAAACACGCATGCCGAGGGCTAACAGAACTTTTCACCATTTGGACCTGACAAAAGTTTAAAAAAAGATATTTTCTGACTAATCACGTTAGAGAAAGAAACATGTAACAGTAAACGGGCAAATACGATGACTTTACTGGCCCAACGAAGTAGCAGATGTGCGCTCATTGAGTCAGGGAAAACCCGTACCAGCGAAGAGCTCTTGAACCATCGAAATCTTTTGGTTTCAAGCCAGATAAACGCTGAAGATTTACCAGACATGATGTGATACCGCTCGATCATTTTTAAAGGGACGCTAAAGGGAAAAATGATTTCTTCTGCATCAGTAGATTACCCTTCCACAATACCGAAAACACCACTCTTACCGCGAGAAGCCACTTCGTAAGCCAGAAAGAAACGAAAAACACAGAGCCACCTTGGAAGTTCCCGCACCAGCTCACCGTGACGTCATGGATTTTGACAGCGTCTTCTAGGTTTCAGTTAATTCTTCAGCGGTAAAGATTGACAACATTGTGTTCCAAAGGAGCCCAAGACTGAATGTGGCAAGTTTCGTGAACTTTTACTGAAATACGAAAAATTACTTTAGAAGTCGTGACGTCACACTGAAGTGCTGACGTTGGGGTTTCCGCGCAAATTAAAATTTTACTTTGAACTTCATTTTCTCTTCTAATAATTAACCTATTTCAGTGTAATTAACGATAGCAGAGTTTTCGAAGAATAATTTATGAGTCTAAATTGATTTATCGTTTTGCTTTAGTGTCCCTTTAAGAAAGTTTGCACCCTTTGGGGCTTGTCCCACAACAATCAATCGCCATCTGCAAGCTTGCTTGCATTTCCTTTCTTGGAAACTCTGCGCTTGCTATACTTTCCTGTCGATAATGCTATGTGACGCTGACAACGCGTCGTTCGTGACCTGGAAGTACCGGGCTCACAGCGTTAAAGAAAGGAAATGCGGGCAAGATAGACGACGATTATCGTTGTGGTACAAGATAAGCCCCATAGGGTGCAAACGTTTTTAAGAGTGCTTGCACTAATTGCCGCACATGACAGTTGCGCGACTCCTTCCCGTAGAGTAGAAAGCTAGGCTACTTGGAATAGATGCATAACTGAGATCAGCGCGCGAAACGAAGCCATGCATGGAAGGGACACAGGGCGAGCAGTGTGTTTGTACCCCAGCGCTCGTCGTGTGTCCCTGGTTTCATGTTGCCGTCGTTTTCCGCATTGATTTTAAGTGCGCATCAATTCCCGCCTCCGGATGCGTCACTGTTGATGGCCAAGTCCACGTCTTAAAGGCGGGCCACCGGGCTAGCGCGTCCGTCAAATTCCCGCAGAGTTTAGATGCTGTGCGGGCAGAACACACAGCAAAGTTCGATAAAATGGCACGAAAAAAAAAAAAAGCATTTTCTCATACAGCGTGCGAAACATTCAAAACAAAATGCCCTCTGGAAAATGCAATGCGAACCGTAGCTCTCAGCGCCGCCGAAGCAGAGGCTCCACACGTGAATAAACTGACAACGTCACTGGGGCCCTGGCATCATAACTTTTTAATGAATAAAGAATTAATAAAACTACATTATGTTTTAGGGTCCTGTCCGAGGCACTATCGACCAAAAAAGTTTACGGACTAAGGGATCTGACAAAAATCCGAATGTCTTACGCAGCCTCAAAACGCAGCCTAGTATTCCCATTTCCAGCCTCTACTGGTATATGCGAACAACATTGTGATGTACGGTTTTACTGGCTACTTTTAAAGGTTGCTTGGATATTTAGCGTTTTCTGAGATCCCGTGGTCCGTGAACCTTTTTTGGTCGATAGTAGATTGTGCGACAAACGCGAATGAAAAAAGTTAAAGCAGAACCCATCTGCACGATGACTGCCGATGGTAATGCGATTAGCATTCAAGCAATGTAACGACACGCTGACACTTTCCTTGCTTCGGCTACATACGATATGCACTGTCTCCGGTATCAGTAGACATTGCTGTGCCACTCGCTTGCTGTGCCACTCGCTTGCCGTTT
The DNA here is from genome assembly GCF_013339745.2 of Dermacentor silvarum. NCBI lineage: Eukaryota > Metazoa > Arthropoda > Arachnida > Ixodida > Ixodidae > Dermacentor > Dermacentor silvarum. Next base: position 80,188,182 of record NC_051154.1, on the reverse strand, counting down.
CTGTTCCATGACGTCATCCCGTAGATCGACGTAGATAGATAGATAGATAGATAGATAGATAGATAGATAGATAGATAGATAGATAGATAGATAGATAGATAGATAGATAGATAGATAGATAGATAGATAACCGCATGAATAATTCTGCCGGTTAGAGTTTTCTCGAAAGCAAAATTGTACCGAGCATCCCAGAAGGATACTTTCCGTGACGTCAGTGGTGGTATGCACGTGCCGGTAGGGTAGATGTTATAAGCGCGGAGCATTTCCCTTTTCGGACGGTGTAACAAAAGTTTGCACCCTTTGGGATTTTATCTTGTCCCCAAACAATAATCGTTGTGTCTTAGGCCGGTATTTTGTAGCGATGCCTTTCCGATGCTAATGCCGTTTTGTGCTTTTCGCGCTTCAGTCAGGGCGACGGTCCGCTCACGTTATCAACGGGATCAGCCGGCCGTGAGCGGTGGATGATAATATTAGCACAGGATAAAGCATAACGCATCGCTGCAAAATACCGGCCTTGCTTGCGTTTTCTTTCTTGAAAACTCTGCACCCACTCCTTTCCTGTAAAGAATGCTTGTCTTTTGACATGCACGCCGTTCGTGACCTGAGGCTCTATTCTGGACATTCCGCCATTTTCTTCGAAGCGTGACGTACGCGCGACGCTTACACAATGGCGCCGATAGCCCCGATTTGCTTTCGTAACGTGACGCAAATTTGACGTTTCGCCTAAGAAACTGTAATGTAGGCATTGAACATAGCGTGGCTGATAAAGCAAAACAGTTTTCCTCCCCAGTAAAAATAAAACAGCTAGCTCAACGCGTACGATTATTGCATCGAAATCGTTTCTCGCTTCCGTCGTCTGCATGCGCGCAGGCTGTCGTCTGCTTCATTAGCTAGGATGCGTGTCCTCGGGAAACGGAATGAGTCATCGTATATTGGCGCCCACGCGCTTGCTTTCTACCTTGAGACAACATACGCGACCTGCCAGTGATCAGCGCACGCTCTAGGCCGCGTTATCGCTATCTCGTGATCCGCAAGTGACTCAGCCCGACTCGTCTGGCTGAGAAGCCGCCGAATATCATCGATAGCGTTGCGCGCGCCACAGGTATCCGCTTGAGCGACGCAAACGCCGGCACTGCCATCTCTTGTGCACTTCGCTGCTTACTCGCACCGCGAGAGGAAACTTCAAGGCGCCGTCTTGCGTACATTTCTTTTTGCAAATTAAAAAGTCACCGTTGTCATAGCCTTTGATGACGCGAAAAGTCATTAATATTGATTACAATACAAACGCAACAGTGAAAAGTGCGAAATCTCGCAGAAAGTTTGCTAGTTTCAACCAATATTATTTCAAATAAACGTGTTTTTAATAAAAATGATGGTGCAAAACACAAATGCCAACACCACCCGAGAGCGATGCAAATGCTATGAACACGCGTTGTGAACAAAAGATTTTTATGGCCCGAAATGACAGGGAAAATGCGGCGATACGGGGCTCTATTCTGGACACACATGACGGCTGCACGGCCGCCATTATCCGCCATCTTGGCTGTCTTATTGGCTGTCCAGAGGTCACGTGTTTTGAAATTTGTGCCGGGAAACGGAAGTTTTGCTAAATGCAATTTTGCGTTTTCGTCAGAATGATGAAACATGACGTGGACCTGCAAACTTTATGGACTAATACTTTTTTGTGGTCCTTGGCACCTCTATTGCGACTTTAACGATTTAAAAAGTGGACGGTAGCGTGCAGAAGCTCGTACAATGCATCTGCAATTTCGCGAATATGTGGTGGCGTTCCAAGATAGCCGGCATGTCAGCTTGTTCATTGGCTGAAGGAATATCCCGTGAGGAGCGTCACAGGAAGGGCCGTTTCGTAAACGTCAATTTGACGTTGCGTGACGTTGCGCTGGGCCGCCATTGCAGAGATTTTCCGCCATAATTTGTGGTGCGACGAGCCGCGCGAATTATGGTAATGAGCGGCCATATGCAACGGCAGTGGAGAGGCATGCGTATCGCCGCATTTTCCCTGTCATTTCAGGCCATAAAAATCTTTTGTTCACAACGCGTGTTCATAGCATTTGCATCGCTTTCGGGTGGTGTTGGCATTTGTGTTTTGCACCATCATTTTTATTAAAAACACGTTTATTTGAAATAATATTGGTTGAAACTAGCAAACTTTCGGCGACATTTCGCACTTTTCACTATTGCGTTTGTATTGTAATCAATATTAATGACTTTTCGCATCATCAAAGGCTATGACAACAGTGACTTTTTAATTTACAAAAAGAAATGTACGCAAGACGGCGCCTTGAAGTTTCCTCTCGCGGTGCGAGTAAGCAGCGAAGTGCACAAGAGATGGCAGTGCTTGCGTTTGCGTCGCTCAAGCGGATACCTGTGGCGCGCGCAACGCTATCGATGATATTCGGCCGCTTCTCAGCCAGACGAGTCGGGCTGAGTCACTTGCGGATCACGACATAGCGATAACGCGGCCTAGAGCTTGCGCTCATCATCACTGGCAGGTCGCGTATGTTGTCTCAAGGTAGAAAGCAAGCGCGTGGGCGCCAATATACGATGACTCATTCCGTTTCCCGAGGACACGCATCCTATCTAATGAAGCAGACGACAGCCTGCGCGCATGCAGACGACGGAAGCGAGAAACGATTTTGATGGAATAATCGTACGCTTTGAGCTAGCTGCTTTATTTTTACTGGGGAGGAAAATGTCTTGCTTTATCGAGAACGCTATGTTCAATGCCTACATTACAGTTTCTTAGGCGAAACGTCAAATTTGCGTCACGTTACGAAAGCAAATCGGGGCTATCGGCGCCATTTTGTAAGCGTCGCGCGTACGTCACGCTTCGAAGAAAATGGCGGAATGTCCAGAATAGCGGCTACGCTTGCCTCTCCGTGCACTGCCATTGCATATGGCCGCTCATTACCATAATTCGCGCGGCTCGTCGCACCACAAATTATGGCGGAAAATATCTGCAATGGCGGCCCAGCGCAACGTCACGCAACGTCAAATTGACGTTTACGAAACGGCCCTTCCTGTGACGCTCCTCACGGGATATTCCTTCAGCCAATGAACAAGCTGACATGCCGCGACTAATCCGCTAGGGCAGGGCGCATGCGCCGTAGCGCCGTGAAAAAAAGGCGGATTGCAGATGCATTGCACGAGCTTCTGCATGCTACCGTCCACTTTCTTTTTAAAGCGCTAAAGTCGCAATATAGGCGCCAAGGACCACAAAAAAGTATTAGTCGATAAAACTTGCAGCTCCACGTCACGATTCGTGATTCTGACGAAAACGGAAAATTGCATTTTGCAAAACTTCCGTTTCCCGGCACAAATTTCGAAACACGTGACCTCTGGACAGCCAATGAGACAGCCAAAATGGCGGATAATGGCGGTCGCCATGCGTGTCGAGATTAGAGCCCCTGAAGTACCGGGCGCGTAGCGGTAAAGATAGGAAAAGCACGTAAGATAGATGATTATTGTTTGGGCACAAGATAAGCCCCAAAGAGTGGGCCTCTTCGATTATCCGCTCGGGCAGCCAGCCGGCAGCCAGCGGACAGCCCGATTGCCTGCCGGACGTTCGTTTTGCTCGGGCAGCGCCCGAAGCTCCGCCCACCAGTCCGAGTGCTGCCGGAATCGTGTTCGTTTTCTCTCCTCCGGCTGCTCGCGGGCTGCCCGCGGGCTCGCCCAGCTGCCGGAACGATTTTGCTCCGGCAAGCGAGCAGACGACGCGCTTTTTTTTTTTTTTTTCTCCATCTTTCGCGTCGTCTGCTCGTCAGTTGGAGCAGAAGTTCCGCGCTAGCTTTCGCGGTCTCCATCGGCTGGCAGTTTTCGCGCCGGGTGGTGAACGTTTCTGGTTCACTGCAATCTCGTCCGCCGCAGCCGCCATCTTCTACAAGCAGATGACGGAGCAGACGACACTGAGCGAACGGCAGCGTCTAGCAGCGTCGGCACGGTAACGCCAGCTGCCGGCTGTTCGATTTCGCGAGGCTCGCGGCCGCCTCGGGCTGCCCGAGACTTGCCGGTAACTTTTGGCCCATGTGACCACAATGCCAGCATGACGTCATTTCCTGTCAGAGAGCTGCCGTCTGGCTGCCTGAACAACGAAAATCGAAGAGGCCCAGTGCAAGCTCTTCTGAGTGACGTAGGGTGCTCAGCGATTCAAACACGATACTCTGAGCGCGCGCTGCCGGCCCTTGCGCCACCGGTGGCCACTGGGGACACCGAGTCGATGCAGTTTTGTATATTACATATGGTATCTTCGACTCAGTGGCGCACCGACGGAGGGGGGGGGGGGGGGTTCGGGGGTGGTAACCCCCCCCCCCCTGAGGCCGACTTAACCCCCCTCTTTTGTTTAACCCCTTTTCTTTCCTTGCGCATTTGAGTACTGCAACTAAGATGAAAGACGCGCAATCGTCTGCACACTCACAAAAAGCGCATTTTTTTGATAATTTCCCGTGAAGAAATTGAAATTAGTGCTATTTAGATGGTATTGGCAAACTGTCAACCCCCCCCCCCCCCCCCTCCCTGGCAGAGATCCTGGGTACGCTACTGCTTCGACTGGTCGCCTCGGAGCGCTCTAGATCGCTCTCGCGAGCGGCGTTGTCTTTGGCTGGTTGAAAGAGGGTGCGCGCCTTGCGTTCGTCTGGTTCTTTTCGATCGCTCTCCTCCCGCGTCGAGCGCTCCGCGCCCTGTCGTCGGAGCAGTCGTCGAGATGAGAGCGTTTCCAGCAACGTCAGCACAGCGTCGCCGTTCTTGGCGACGCTGTGCTTAGGCCTAGGCAACGTAGGCCACAGCATGCTGGCGGCTCAACGAACGGTCGTCCCACCGGCGCATCCGCCGGTTTAGCTTTAGATAGGCGAAACATCGGACGTTAGCAGTAGTCACGTGGTTTCGCATCTGCCATTTCCCCCTCCGAGAGCGAGTCACACGTATGGCTTGCGCGCTTGTCCTCTACCTCTGAGTTCGGGGAACGCCGGATCTGCACGATTCTGATTGGGGGGGATGGATGCGACCAGTCGAAGATACCAATAGAAAGCAAGAGACTGATTCATTGTGACTTAATAAAATATGCGATTTTCAATCGCAAGAGAAATCGCAGGTCCTTCTTGCGTAAGCAGAGAGCCTCACAGCGTGCTGTGGAAATGGAAAAGTCTGCGAGCTTGAAGCATCAGCTGGCCAACAATAAAGTATCTCAACATCGCTTGTTCTCCAATGCTTGCAATCAGGGCCTTCCCACCTTCACCATCAGGTATTTGTTTCTTCACTCATTTCTGCAAGTGGTTCACAAGTACATCGTTTCAGATAAATACCCCAATCGGACATCCTCGGATAGAGCATAAATGCCCGAATCACACGGTGTCCTTTAACATGCGTTTTTTTCTGTCGTGTTTCAAGCACCCCCAGTCATCCGAATGAGCTTCTGCTTTGCTTGTACGAAAAGCAGAAGCCTTTTAATATCTCGCTTGCCGAGGTTTAATAATAATAATAATAAAAAGCTCGACGCCCACTGGCAAGAACTGCTGCTCAACGACAAGTGGGCTGCACGTATGTACCTTGCGGAGGAAGAACAAGAAACTTCTGTCTCTATATGATATGTACTAGAGCGAGAGGCCAATTGAAAGATCAAGGTACCTCTATTTGAGGAAAAGGTTTGCCGTGTCACTGTCCCTTTTAACTACAGGGCACCCCCTTCAAAGCGCACTGATTCAACAAAGCTTGTGTACTTCGTGGTTTTGACACGCAAAACCCCAGTATTTAATTGCTGCGGTGAGGTCCTGTTTCGAGGCGTCCTTGTGCTGCACAGCTCTTTCTAGCAATAAATAAATACTGCTTTATGAAGGTCACGTTGCTGCCGATACCTTTTATGCCAGCAAATGAGTTTAACACGGTTACCCTGCAGATGTCATTTAACGACAACTTCGCAAGATGTCGGCCCCTCCTTAGCTGGTCTGTGTTGAGGTTCCGAGCGGCAAGCACTGGGTTGCCATTAGGCAATATATGTTCCATGGCACAGATCGCTAGTGTGCACGCCGACACTTGAATGATTCCTCAACAAGTAGAGGAATTTCCGACGGTGCCTGTGGGCACCGTCGGGGGGGGGGGGGGGGGGTGATTTCAGCCTCCCCCCCCCCCCCTCTACGGATTTTTTTTGTGCCGGCATGCACCGGCGACCGAAACTACCACCGACGCCGGGAATCATTCTAGATTGTGTCTACAATGTCTTTTTCACGCTCGAAAAGACATTTCGGCACGAACATTGCGAACTCGGGCTGGATTTCGTGGCAACGCCCTTGCTCCTGGAGTCACGTAACGCAAGGAACCTCATCCGAGCACAAACTTTCAAGGGATTTTCGATAGCGAGCAGGCGCGTTGCGGCATCTCGCAGCGGCCGCGGAATCTACGGAGCGCATGGATTTCAATTACGAAACTTTATGGGTACAAAGTTCTCATAAACTTTTGACGCGAAAAGTGCACTGCATTTCCAAGGGCGTGCTTTAAAAGATTTTCGATTCTGGAACTTTATGGGGTTAATGCTCTTATAAACTTAGGCCAACATGCGTGCACTGGAGCCCTCGTGTCCAAGCCGTTCCAGGAATGAAAGCACACGCTCTCAATCTTCCACACAAACGAAAATACTAAATATCACCGTGACTGTGAGCTAGCAGCTGATAATTTTCTCCAAACATTTTCAGGAAGCGTGCCCAATGTGATCGATCAGCTGGACCAGGGCAGGCAAAGTAAAGTATGAGAAAACAGAAGAAAGTTTTCCTAAAGAATTTCCTAAGAAAGGAAATTCTTTTTGCGGGCGACAAGGTCTGGCTCTCCGTGGCCACAGGGACAGTGGCCCTATGGATTTAAGCATAGCCCCCGCTGAAAATACAAGTGTTTTCAGAGCGCTTCTTCGCATGCGAGCTGATTGTGGAGATACATATCTGAAGAACCATTTGGAAAGTTGACCTAGTAATGCCTCGTATTTAAGCCCAGATGTACAAAACCAAATTATAGAAATTTGTGGTGAAATTATCAAGGAAAGCCTAGTTGCAAAAGCATGCTGTAAATGTGTACAAACTGCTGCAGATTCTAGTCGCCCTTCCAGTGACCACTGCCAGCGCAGAGAGAATGTTTTTTAACAAGAGTTTACTAAAAAACAACTTGCGCTCTACAATGTCTGTGGAACGCATGGTTAGGCTGACGTTTCTATACACCCACAAAGACGTCGGCATCAACGTGTCCGAAGTCATTAACCGCTTCGCTCAACTTCCCCGCCGAAAGAAGTTTGCCCTTTAGATAGCGAAGCAGCAAAAATCAACGCAAGTAAAAACTCTGTTCCTTCAGGTCCATAAGCTTGTAATTATGAAAACGTATGACTGTTCGTTAGCTTTTAAAACCGCAGAAATTTTAGCCGTTTATTCTAGCAGTTAGCATCATGATCAAAATTATCATGCGAATACGAAAATTAGGAAGACATCAATAACCAATTTTGACTTGGTTATTTGACAAGTTCAACTTGCCGCATATCATCTGTGGATTTCGTTTGTCCTTTTCTTTCCTTTTTTAGCTACCTGCTTTTATTTCTTTTTTGAAACGAAACAATACCCTCCTTTAATATTGGGTGCAGAATAATTGTTGCCGCTGTGCAGGCAGTTAAATTACACATTTTCGTACTGATTTCTGCATTATTCCTCTATTACTCTACCCACATGGCGCTGTCGCGACCGATGCATGGCCCTTGTACATATCACGATGTCTGCGATCATAGTTTTGTTCTTGCCTATAGTCGTGTACAACTTAAGAAGACAGGAGAGGCCCCGCCCAGATGACCGAAGCGCAGCAGCCGATTTCCACCGCGACTAAAGAAATAGTCCCGCTGACGCGACTCGCCCCGGTTGCGCCCCGGCTTGAAGCGCGGGCTACCATGTTTTCCGTCGGCGGGGACACCGGCCGTCCGGCTCATGACGCAAGTCTATAGTGTGCGCCCATTGGTGGAGGCTCGCATCCATCCGCCTTTGACGGTGCAATTGCCGCTGCCTTCTAAAGTTGTACCCGACTATAGAGCACGTCTTTCTGTGCGCAAAGTTTACTATCTGTGACTGCGCAACATGTTTATTTGCCTTGTTTGACGCATTATATACAGTGACGTATATTTAAATATCTTGTTGCGAGGTTTTGTGTATACAAGCAGTGAACTTTGTTTCCAGCGACTCTTTCTTGCCCTTTAGCGAGTTGTATCTTCGTATTTGTATATTCCATTCTATCTTCGCATTTCTAATGTATATTTTGCAGAACTCCTACTTTTTATTTGTACTCACTGTTGCGAGTGTAATCTCGGTGTAATTACAATGCACGACCGGTAACAGCTGCTCCTGCGCAATCTATTGCAACGAGGGACAGGGTCATTGAGTTTTTTTCCTGGCCGTTGCATATGTGCAAAAATGTAAACAAGGTTCTTGAATGACAAAGATTCATCAAAATACTTGTCCTCAACTTATTCATTTCATGGCCTTTACGTTTTTCATATCAGCTGCATGCACTGCTTTGCTGGTTACGAACTGATATACTTCTAAAGTTCGTGTGATATTTCCTTTACTTACTAAATAGACAAAAAAACGCGGCAGCATTGATATCAGTTATTTCTGCCACAATTTTTGGGACATACGAATATATTCTTTTATGAAAAAAAATACATATTTTACTTGACAGTGCGTAGCGTTCAATAATTCATTTGCAGCATTAATATACAATGGCATTGGCAAAGCAGTTATTATTCCTGTATTTGATCCCTCGACAAATTCTATGAGGAGACCGCGCTCCGGGGCTCGAGCCCCGTCCGAAATTTTCCCGGGGGGGGGGGGGGGAAGCTGAGCCCCCCCCCCCCCGCCCCTAAAATGTCATTACCGGAGTTCTGTTACCCACATAATTTGAGGATTCTCATGCGTTGCCTCCACATTTTCACTTTTGTTGTGGCTAAAGGCTTACGGCACCATTGTTGGCGCGGACATGCACGGCTTTTAATTTATACTTTCGCTTTAGTTCGGCAAATGCTGACAATAGGAGGACAAGCGCATTAGAAGCGCCAGCGGCGGCTACCTAATCCGTGTTTCCTTAACATTTTTTTTTAAGTTCCCGCTGAGTCCCGCTGAATTAGTCGAACACCACGCACAGACAAAATATATTTAAATATACGCAAAGGACGAAGTTTATTATATTTTTCAAAGAGAAGGAGGTAGCCAACTAAATGGATAGCCTATACCTAGAGAATGAATATGTTGATATATGTTCACCTCTTATCAAATTACTTTGCGTGCTTTTTTGACCCTGAAAAAAACCTGCAGACTTCAGTGACCCCTTCGGCAGAGTCTTCTATCGACGGCGTGTGAAAAGCACGTGAGTGATATGTGTCTCAATATTGATTCTCTTGCCAGTAGGCAATGCTAACGACTGGCGACAAAATAAAATAAAGCTCGTCTAATTATTTACAACATTTACGCATTAGGGATGGAAACATCGCATCTTGCATGCAGAGGCCATAAATACCGAAGGCGTGCTTGAAAGTGTTTTGAAAGTGTTTCAGCAAACACTTTCAAAAATTTTTTTAAAAGGTTGCCTGTGGCAGATAGCACAATTCTATAGTTCATGAGCTGGTCTACTCGAAGAGGTGGACATTACTTGCACAAAAAGTTGAAATGCATAATCGACTAATTAAAAAATCACCAATTAGATTTTTAACATATTAACTTATGGCCCGTAGTGCAATTTACAAATTCTAGCCGTGGAATTCGCAAGGTGGATGCACTAGGAACTAATTCTCAGGATGGCACCAGTTTCGAGATATTAATTCCCGAACATTGCGGAGTAATGCATTGGCGTTTCAGTTACTTTTGCGCTTACCTGCCGTGGTTGTTTAGTGGCTATGGTGTTGGATTGCTAAGCATGAGGTCGCGGGATCAAATCACGGCCACGGCGGCTGCATTTCGATGGGTCACACTTGTATGATAGAACACCCGTACACTTAGATTTAGGTGCACGTTAAAGAACCCCAGGTGGTCTAAATTATTCGAGTCCTCCACTACGGCGTGCCTCATAATCAGATCGTGGTTTTGGCGCATAAAATCTCATAATTTGTTCTTCTATACTTGTATTTCATATGTACTTTGATGAATAAAACGACTTTTTGTTGAGAAAGTGACTGGCACGCTAATGTATTTCTCCGCAAAGTTAGAGAAATACTATCTCTACACTGGTGTCAGCCTGATATTTAGTTCAAAGTGGATCCGCACTCCACGGCTAGAATTTGTATATTGCAACATGGGCCATAAGGCATAAGGCCATGGGTCATAAGCTAAAAACTTAATTGGCTAATTTTGTTAATTAGTCGATTATGCATTTAATTTTTTTTGTGCAAGTAATGCCCGCCTCTTCGGGTAGACGAGCTCATGAGCTAGAATTGTACTATCTGCCACAGGGCACCTTTAAAAATTTTGGAAACTGTTCGCTGAAACACCATATATATATATATATATATATATATATATATATATATATATATAGAATTTACTCAGTAACCGAAATGATGCCAAGCCAGATTCACTCGAAATCAGAATAAATAGAAGTCAAGCGCAGCATCGCTTATATTCGGACTCAAAATACTAAAAAAATAAAAAAAAAGAGTGCAGTTTGGCCGGGATGGCGAAGCCGTATTAGCAGAAGTAGAAGACAATTACACGACGGAAGATCCTTACTTTGTAAATCCGTGTAAGGATCGCATCAGTGTAAGGGACGCACCCATAACTTGACAGCAAAAAAGAAAAAAAAGAAAAAAAAAAGATATCCAACCCAGATGCAATCGCGTTCCATGCGCTGATTCTCATCGGGCTCAAGAGCGAATCGTCGCGCGCAGCGTACTTTCGCGCGTCGCTACTGGATGTCGAGAGTAGGCGATCGCGGAGGTTTACGGCGGATTTGATACTCGTAGTTGGAAAAATGAGGTCAAATGGCCCGGTCCCATGAAAGGCTCATCAATATCGCGACAGAAAAGTGTGGCCCTTACACGAGTCTATAGGTTAGTTATAGTGGCCATATAAATTGTAGTAAACATTCACATAAAATTAAAATAGTAAGCATAGCGGACATAGTGGACATAGTAAGCACGGGCCATGCAAACCTGTAAATACCTCACTGGATGACCTCGAGCACTCGCTTTCACTCGTTCGTACAGCCGCGCGATTCACCGCAACTCTGAAAATTAGATTCATCATTATTATCTGCCTATTTTTATGCCCACTACTGACGGCCTCTGTGAGTGTTCTGCGATGACCTCTGTCTCCTAACTCTGCAACACTATAGGGCGCAGAAAGACAGCCCGGCAAGGAAGACAGCGGGCATGAAGTTAGCAGCCATCCCTGGTCGCCCTTTATCATTGCACCCACCAATGATTGAAACAATTAGATATGGCACGCGGGCCCCATAGGCGTCAGCCGCGCCCAGTCATTCACAGCTACGGCAGGGCTAGAGGAGAAGACGCGTGCTCTCCTTCCCATTCGCATTTGATTACGTGACCTACAACTAACCCGAATATTGAGCGCGTGGGAAATAATGCCATCAAACCACCGTGCTTTTCGGCTCACTGTTACGTGCTTTTTCCCGCACCCACAGGTCGCTCATGTATATGGCTTTTGGATTTAATGCGGAACATCACGGCGACGACAACCGCAATAATTTTCCTGGAGTGTCGATATAATTGCATTCGCCATAAAGCTAGAAATCAAAAATTGTTAGCAGAGGGTATATATATATATATATATATATATATATATATATATATATATATATATATATATATATGGGTACGTTTCGGAAAGCTGGTCGGGCCCCCCCCCCCCCCGGAAAAATGAAAACTTTCCGCCTATGCCTAAAGGAATCATTGGCATTACTGTAAAAAGAAAACAGCGTGCATTCAAATGGTGACACGTGTCTACCGTAAGCATTACATATGGACACGATTTTTCTGGCTGTCAACATCCACATATGCTGGTGAACGAACGCGTTGTGATTTTCGACGTAGTTTCAATGCCACTGACGCAACTTGCCATTGAGGTGTCAAACTCGTTGAGGTGCACATGGGTTCTGACATTGGGTCGAGATGCCAAGGCATGTACCACGCATCAATTACGTCGTGTACAGCTTACAAAGCAACATCCCAGACAACGCAAAAGCATCCTTAGTAAGTATCTGGGATGTCGGCATCAGGCCATTCGTACATCCCAAGGAGGTCCTGTACTAATCCTAAAAGGCTCCTGATCAAGTCCCAAGTTGATAATATGAACACACCAGGTACATAATTGGAGAACCATTTTAGGATGATGTCAGGACGTGTCCCAAGGATTTACGGTTTGAAACTGCAGTTAGAGGACAGTTCATTATTTACAAGTTGGGTTGATACCTGCATGATGCAACCTGGATATGAGAATTAGCCCATATTGTAGGGTTCCGTTTTGATGTTTGTGCGCTTTCATGTGCTCTGAAATCTCCGAAATTGTGTGTCTGTTTCTTTCCGCCATTAAAAAACATTTCCGTATCAAGCGAACAACGTGAGGTGCAGCACAGCATATGCACTTACAATAGCATAGCCGTCGAGATCTGCTCTTGCTACTTGAAGAGAACCGTCCGTGGAAGATGCGCTTTGAACACCACGACCAATAATATTAACGTAATAATAAGAATAATTTTTTTAATAAAACAGTGCACAAATAAACTTTTTTTTTTTTTTTTTGCAGTGGCCCATTTGTATTTCCTTTTTGTTTACACTCAATTTCGTTCGGGCAAGCATGAATCTCATAAATAACACAACTGGAAGCAACGTCCTGGGGATATTCTGCTGCGGATGTTGCTCGGATATATGTCAAGTTAGGTTCATGATAAGCCGACCAGTGGATGTTGTGCTTAAAAATTCATCGTGGGCATGGTGCTGTGAACGTCCTCAGTACGTCCCATAAAAAGCTAGGACGTTCGGATCTTTCCAGGACATCCACGGGATGTCTTGTGTTGTCTGGGATGTCACGACGAAGAGGAATCTAACCTTCAATTACGGAAGAGATGAGGGAGGGTGACGCTTGCGCGGTTAGCATCGTCACCGCATCCGCCAGGGCACGTGACGGAGGCACCGCGCGCCGTCCGTGAACTTGGCATTGGCACCGACTGCACGGCCGCCTGGCTGACTAACATGTCCTCCACGGTGACAGTAGTGTAGTACGTCGGCCCGTTCGCGTCGGCGGCTACAGTACTTCGGCAGGCAAGCTATTGAGTATTGGCAGTTTAGTTTGACGTTGACGCACACGTCTCGCGCTCTCTATAGTTACGGCTGAGTGTCCATCAACACGGCGAGTCGCGCAGCCCCGTCACCCTTTCGCGAGCAGAATTCGGTACCGTTTAACCACTCACGCGGAGGCTCACCGGGTCCGAAGTGTCCATCCTGGCCACACCGGGCTGGTTGCCCATGGCAGGGCGGCTGGATACGTCGCGACTCAGCCGCCGCCGCTTTGCACGCGTCCGAACGCGTCGGTGAACGAAAACCTCAATGCCCGACCCCAAACGGCCCTAAATATAGCGGACGCTATTCACAGCGCCAGCCACATGTCGCAAACCTGCCGCCCTCCTCCCACCCAACCGCGGCCTCCGCAAGCAGTGGGGCGAAGGGGCGCCGCCCCGGATCACGCGCGCGCCCTCCGCGAGTCAAGTTCAGTGGATGCACGGCCAGCAGGCCTCCGTGCCGGCCCTGGGCAGCAGTGGAACAAAACTTGCGCACTGCAAGTCTCGCAGAAAGGCTAAAGCTGAACAATAGGCTACCCTATTGATTTTCTTTATTATTATTACCTATTTATTTGTCCACAGCGGTAGAGAATAGTAATGTGGTTTCAATTTAAATTTATTGATATCATATCCGCTATTACAAGCTAGATTGTTACATGTGCATCTCGATACCTAGCCACAGGTTAGTTGGGACAGGTATTCATTAAATAGATATCAGTATATACAGCCAGGAAAACACAACAAAGACATTCAGAACAATGTGTAAACCTTGTAGAAAACACAAATATAAAATAAACAATTGTACCAAAGTAAATCTGCAGAAACACAGGACTAGCATAAAGAATTACTCAACACTCAAAAACATATTAAGAAAATATGTTATAATAGAAAGACCAAGTGATGCTCGTGAGTGTCCTTCAATACAAAATAGAAATTTGCAGGGCTAGCCGTAAGATGGTCTGAAAACCGTTATTCTAGGTTGGAGGAGACAAGTCGGTCAGTGCTCCCTTGATTAACATCCCAGTTAGCTGTAACATGACTGTTCAATAAAAGTTCATATACCGGTATCAAATTTTATGACGGATGAAAAGCCCAGTAAAGGGACTGCTTTGTAAACTTTGGTCAGGCTGAACAAAAGTGGTCAGCTGCAAGGCTACACTAGTGAATGCAGTACAACAGGGGTGTAAATGAGATGGAATGTTTTGCAGTAGATTTACATTTTGAGGCAGAGAACTGTGCTTTGAGGCAGCTCTATAAGGCTCAACATGAGTTGATGTCTTTCAGAGAACCGCGGAAAAGGACAATAAGATGGGGAAAATGTAACATCTGTTGACACTTGCGCAGCCCTACTGATGAACCAAGAAGCTACCCTAACACAAAATCATATTTCAAGTTAAATAGGAAGCCAACAAGCCACTGGAAAACCGCTGCGTACATCTTTTTAATGCTGCAGATCGGTTAGATTGATCGTTAAATACTTTTTAGCTGAGGTCGTAGCCGTGAATCACACTAAATGATGCCTGTAATTTTCCATCTGGTGCTTGGGTCAGATCTTCGATAATAACAGCCTCTTTTGAGTGCTTGCTGCCTTTTTTCAGTTTCCACGCACATTTATACATTGAAGTAACCGTGCAAGGAATCGAAGGTCATGAGACAGTGTCTGAAAACGTGGGTATGGGGCAACCCTTTGTGCCTTCTTCCACCCCCTCTTGGCTGTCGACTTCATAAACTGTGTCGAGATTGGAAGCTAATAAACATGGCCCAATGGAAACTAAGCGGGACCGGTGCTTCAGGACCGGGAAAATGTAATAAACAACAGAGGGGGTCATGCCGCTAGAAGACACGGACAAGAACGAGAGAACAGGACGAGCGCTCGTCCTGTTCTCTCGTTCTTGTCTGTATCTTCTAGCGCTATGACCCCTCTGATGTATGTAACCA
The DNA here is from genome assembly GCF_013339745.2 of Dermacentor silvarum. Lineage (NCBI taxonomy): Eukaryota > Metazoa > Arthropoda > Arachnida > Ixodida > Ixodidae > Dermacentor > Dermacentor silvarum. Next base: position 80,172,930 of record NC_051154.1, on the reverse strand, counting down.
AGTAGCCCAAAAAGCCATACTAATAATAAAGAGGAATGTATCAATGGCATTAATTCTATTTTTTTATATCGCAGAACCGTATACGGGACCACATCTCAGAGGCCATGCTTTTATGTACTGCAAGTACCGGAAGCGATTGTAGGAGCCGGAAATAAAAAGTTGCAGTTTCGCCCGGAAGTCGAAGCATCAATTGCGATAGCAAATTAGTAGAGAGATATACGAATTAAGGATAGCAGTTTTATCAGCTGTATAAACTTGGACACATTTGCTTATTGACTGAATTAACAAGCATGGTGTCAGCGCACACAAGCAAACATGAATAGATCACACTCGATGGCCGCAGACAACTGGTGTCAAAACGCTGCCATGAGCAAGCGCGGCAGCAGCAGCGACGAAGGTTTGTGCGGTCTATCGCTTCAACGGAAACTGAGCGGCGAAAGCACAGCGCATACAAAGGTAGGTTCCGTACGCAGATCGCTTTCAAGATACGGTCCGCGCGACTGCCCGCAGCCGCACAAAGCACAAGTACGAAGTCACTGGCAGAGTAGAAGTCACACCCCCTCCCTCCCGCGCTGCCTTCTGCTTTCCTCCTTTCGCGTACGAGATTGAGTCACCAGCTCCCCTTGTGTCCGGTCGCAAGATACGCAGTTGGTGCCACAGCACAACGTCGCCCCCCCTACCTTCCATGCCCCCACAGCCTTTCGCACAATAGAAGACGTCGTGTTTGCTCTCCGTGAAATCGCGCGTCCCTCGCGTTCTTTCACTCGCACATACAGCATACGGCGCATGGAAACTATTTTATCATCTTTGGACTTTATACGGAACCTCATGCCGACAGCAGAAATACGCTTGGAGTGCCCATATAATTGCTATCGCAATAAAACGAATTGCATGTATTATTTTGTTTTCACATGTGCGTTTTGGCTAGGGTGGAAGTTTCGCCTTGCGCGATTCCTACACTCGGTCAAGATAGGGCGCTGCAGTCGGCGGCGTGGGGACTTGTCAGCTAGAGGCGTTTGAGTGTTCAAGTAAGAAAGCAAGGAATAGATTGACAAAACCAGAGTCATTACATTCATAGGTTACCGTTCTACGTGATGTTTGCAAAGCTCCCTCGTGATAGCGCATCCTAATTATTAAGGCTGTCATAAAACAAAAAAATAAAATTAATTTTTTAAAATACAAAACAAAAATAAAAGAACAGTTCTGCGACATGGTTTTTTGTGCTTCAGTGCAATTCGGCGTACAAATCGTTGCCGGAAAAATTGTCCCTTTTCCATGTGGCGGCATGCAATGAGCAGTTTACGAGTTGACAGGGGGCTATCCTGGGATGTCAGAGCTCTACAGCAGAATTCCGTTGTGTGTGCACTGTAGAGCAGGTTCTACACCAAAATGAAGCTCAACAGGAAGGTTTAATGCTACAGTTCCCATGTGGAGGCAGCAGAAGTGGCCCTGGAACATACATATATGCTGACTACAAAGAGCAATGCATGCAGCGATGCTCGCCTCGTGTGCTATATTGCAGGTAACGTGACAAGAAAGCGGGTTCTCCCATATGTAGGGATGCCAGCGATGTGCCAAGGGACAGACAGTGCAGTAGCGAAAATGCCTGTTGACGTATCCAAGGAATCGGACTTTGGAGGGCTTCTGTAGCTGTCAGTCACTGTACAACTTGATTAATGCTGTAATGCTGTCGAATTAAGCAGGCTAACGTGTGTTTAGCACAATGTGTATGCATTCAAAGATTGTAACCAACTTACATACTACAGGCAGCAGCGTGCCACAAACTGGCTGTCAAGCATTGCACAGAACTAACCTAATTATTTGTTAGATTTTTATTGCGATAGAAATTATATGGACACTCCAGGTGCATTTCTGCCGTCATCATCACTGCTCACCGTATGTGCGAGTGAAAGCTTGCTAGGGTGTGCTGATGATGGTGGCTCAATCTCGCGCATGCAAGGGAGAAAAGCGGGGAGAAAACGCGCCGTCTTCCGTCGCGCACAAGGCACTGGGGAGAGGGGAAGAAGGGCGTTCTACCTTTGCGGCGGCTGCGTATGGTGCAGCCGCGCAGGCTTTATCTTGAAAATGATCTGCAATGGGGACAGAGTGCACCGAGAGCTGATAGCTTCGCTGAGGGTAGCTATATGGGCTTGTTGGTATGGCATCTTCTATTTTGTTGTAGCGCAAGCTGAATGACAGGGACAACAGAAAGGCACACTTGACAAACACACAGCGCTACGTTTAGTTCACATTGAAGCGAACTAAACAGCACCACAAAGGTCAATTTTCTCGCTGCTGCTGCTACGCTGTTTCACTCCAGCGTTTTGACAGCGAGTGTGTGCGGTCATCGAGTGATATGTGTTCATGTTTGCTAGCACGTGCGGGACACCATGCTTGTTAATTTAGTTAGTAAGCGAATATTTTCAAGTTTATATGGCTGCTAAAACTACTATCCTTACTTCGTATAGCTGTCTACTGATTTGCTATCGCAATCATAGCTTCACCTTTTGGGCGAAACTGCCACTTTTTTTTATCACCAGGATTAATTTCTTTTTAAAAAGGCTCAATCAAACAGCAAGTGAAAAAAATAAATAAAGAGGCTGAAGCCTTGTGTAGCTTAAGGCACCATCCGCCACAGTCACGGATATGGTTGCTGATAAAGTTGTACATTATAAGGCCATGAAACAAAGTTCAGTGTCAATTTCTCTACAGCATTGAGCATATATACTGGCTCTGCAACTGCAAGACTTTAGACGCCACTCAAAGAGGTATTGAGAAAAAGAATGCATAAATATACACTATCATTCGCAATAAATGTCAGTGACTGCCACAGTAAGAGTCATTATAATGTCTTGCAAGTTAACGCATGTTAATTTCAGAGCAATGAAATATTGACGAAAGATCCTAGCTCCCACTGGTACAACCTCGGGCTACTCTCCTTAACTACATCGATAAATGACATAAAAATTTGTAGAGATCATTTTGCATTCGTAACCATTGCAAATATTCTTTATCAAAGAATGGTAGCACTATGGTGGATTATTTTGCTAGTGTAAGGTTCGTTCTGATGCCGCGGGTGGAGGTTCTCCAGTGCTATAGGCCGCATATCGTGAAAGGGCAATATTGTTGTTGAATGTTAACATAACTTACACCTGCAAAATGCAAGTAACACACAGTGCAAGTGCAATGGCTGATGCCACGAGCAGTTACTGTGCCCCGCGCCCCCAACGACAGCACCACAGCGGCGGGATCGCGCATCCCAGCAAGCTTGAAGTGGCCGGTTATCACACCTCCATGTTCTAGCCACCCTAGTTTCGGCAGTCAGCGCATGGTGCATGCATGTCTTCATGCCAGTTCTGCAAGCGTCTATGCCTGTATTTGTGCACGTGTGCATCGGTGTGTGTGTGTAACCGTACTGAACCCTCTGCTCTCAGGTACAATGATACATTGAGAATAATTGGAGGATCGTGCCAAGGCCTCTTTAATTGATGTTGTGGAACTGTGTCAAACAACTTTGATGTTAAAGTAATCAAACTTCAATAATTACAGAGAAGCTCTCATAACCTGTGCAAAAGGCAGATTGAGCTATCTCTTTTGCCAGGAACGATGAACTGCAATATATTTCCTACAAAGCAAGAGACCAAGTCAATATGGCCTCACTGGTTAGACATCCTTGATATATTTAGTGCTAGACTGCATTCTCTTAAAAAGGACACTAAAAAGCAGCGATAAATCAGTTGAGACCTTGTTTGCATTTATTGGATGGGAAAATTACGGTTACTGGCAAAGAAAATGAAGGCCGAGGGGTGGTGCTTGTACATCGGTGTGACATCATTAATTTCAAGATATTTTCGTGTGTATGGGCCATTTTTCTACAGATAATGTTACAAAATATTACTAGGGTGAGTCTTTGGTCCCTTTAGAATGCAGTGTAATCCTTGTTCATCAACAGAAATTTAATCTGACCCCAGCAAACACTTAAAACTCGTGGTTTCACGAAGAACTGGTGCAACAACCTTCAAAGTGGCAATGCCATGTGCCTTTCATTGTTTTGTCTCCTTTTTTCTGGCTTGCCATGCCTCCACTCATGTTAAAACTGATCTTTTTAGTATTTCAAAAGCATAATTAGCAATTCAACTGAACTTTATATTCCTCTTTAATGTCTCTTTAATGGTGAGGAGTGAATGCCAGGATTTACACTGGGCATCTGCCACACACCCATAGCTTGCTTCATGAATGGCAGCAATGCAATGGCAAAAGTATCTTGGCATGCAAGAACTCTAACCACAGAGTCACCAGCACAGTGGAAATGCTGGAGCATAACGTCTCATAGTGCACCAATGAGTAAATATTGCCAATGCATAGAGCACACGTGCAAGCGGCCCTCTAGAACCTCAAAATGTGACAAGGTAGTTTAACCATAGCATCTGTCGCACACACCTGTTGCATCGCGAGACATAGGCGATCCTGCGGACTGCCCCCAGCACGATTGGTCAATTTGAACCGTGACGATCAAATTGACCAATCGTGTGCAGCTCGATAGAACGGACCGCCTCCGTTCCATTTTGGAACGCGTACAAGATCGCGCCCCAGGAGCAGCTACTTCCAGTCCGCCTCATGCCAGACCGGCAGGAGGCAAGACCTACACTGCAGCACTCAGCGCTCCTTACAAGGAGGCCATGACCTTTACTAAGCACCCCCAACCACGCTTGCAGCAGCGTGGACAGCAGGCAGGCACAAAGAAGCGGGGCTGCACCAAGCCATGGCTGTCCCTGAAGGAGGCTTCCCAATCCACCAGCTATGAGGAGAACAAGAACCTACGACTCCTCCTCAGGGCGATCACTGACCTGCTGCCACCAGACAACCAGCAGCTGCATTCCATCTGCCTCCAGGCAGGTGGCATGCTCCCCCCCAATACCGTATACACTAGTGTAAGGGCCGCACTTTTTTCCGCGATTTTGATGGGATGCGGCCTTTCCACGGAATTGTGAAATTTTTGTTCAATTTTCGATCCACGTATGGAAAAGCCTACTTAATCGTGCCATGTATACCTAACGATGGGATATCTGGCGTCTAGCTGCGGACATCCTCGCTAGATGTCTTCATTGGTATCGCTGCTCGGGCTTGGCTCGTCGGCGCTGCTTGGGTCATCCGCACGTTCATGTATCCAATCATCCTCAGTGCCGTCCATGGCATTGGAAATCCCGATGACCTGAAAACTCTATACAATAATGTCCGTGGACACCGCACGCCATGCGTTTAAAATCCCGCGAAATGCGCCGTACGCGAGGCGTGACGACACTGCCGTTTGCTGGCGAGATTTTTCTTTTTTTCAAAATTTGGACTGCGAAGTTGGGGGGAGCAGCCCTTACACGAGCGCGGCCCTTAGTCGAGTGTATATGGTAGTCAACATGGCCAGTCCCCACCCACCAGCAGCAGGACATTGCCGCCGATGAACAGACGAGACTCCTGCTGCTTCTTCCTCTCTTCCCTTCCTCTTATCTTTATTTCCAACTTCCCCTTACCCTAACGCTGCGCCATGCTCCCTATTGGGCAGCAAAAATAAGCGTCATTTCCCACAATAAACCACTACTACTATTACCGATCATAAAACAATGGACCTGCTCTGCAACCATGGCACATGAAAAGTGTCAGGGAAAAAAACAAATAAACCTATGATGTCACAGCTAACTAGTTAGATGGGCACCGCATGTATTTCTGGCAGGCACTCTCGCGATACCATGGTGATGATGATGATTTCAGAGGACCGTGAATTCAAAGGAGATCTGAGAATAGCCAGAACACAAGGTATGCAGTTGCCAGTATTGCTAGAAAAGGGTAAGGGTAGTAGGAGATTATTTAATTATTAATCTCAAAGGCCCCAATGGCTATTTAGTCCTCTCCAACAGTAGGCAGCACAGTCACCCAAAGGTGAAACACAATCACTGTAGCATGTGGTAGCTTGTAGAAAATACATCACCTGATGGGCTGGTGACAGGCTATCAGGATGTGAACTGCCCTGTCATTTGCTCGTCATTTGACATAGAGCTTGCAACACAAGCATAACATGAATAATGGCTGTCACACCTCTGGCTTGTACCAGGGCATGCTGCAAAGCAGCAGCAAAAGGCAAAATGCTGTCGCTGTATTTAGTATGCACATGTGTGCACCAAAAAGCGTTCATAAACATCACACTGCAGCAATTTCAAGGCGACTGTAAGAAATTAACATGAATTCTTGCATTGTTGCACACTGAGAGAGAAACATTCTTCAATGGATGCTGGAGATGTCTGCCTGGCCATACGCATAGCATGCTACACCAGATGACAGTACTACGTATGAGCATGTCACTTTAAATGCATTGCCACACAGCAATCCTTTCTTGCACAGAGGTCAGTGAAATTCATAATACACCACAGCAATTTTAGACGTCGTGCTGTTTCTGCCTAATATTCTTCTCTCGAACAGCATGCGAATCCTACAAACAGTGCTCTGGAATGGCATCTATGGCAAGCAATATATTTATTGCAATGCTCGGCATGATGTGCAGATACTTCCAACTAGCCAAACGAACACAAACTATTTACAAATTTATGCAGTTGCCACTCAACCTTCACAACTAAATCCAACATTAAAAATATTTAATAGCAGAAGACTGCACATTCAGATACTTCCAACTAGCCAAACGAACACAAACTATTTACAAATTTATGCAGTTGCCACTCAACCTTCACAACTAAATCCAACATTAAAAATATTTAATAGCAGAAGACTGCACATTACATTACTAGGCCAAGCAGATATGCTTGCTTTGCTGTGTTCCCAGTTGTGTCTATTTAAAAGTGGCAACTAAGTTGTTTCATTGGAATGGACGACACTAAATGAGTACTTGGTCACAATACAGTCTTAATACTCTTTTACAAAGCACATGGCCACATTATGAGGAACACTTAAGCAGAAATATAAATTTTTCTATGTTAACTCACGGGAGGCAGATTCTCTTTCTTTTCTGGAACGTGGTCATCAATCATTCTGGTATCTGGTGATGAGAAGAACAAAATATTATTTTGTCTGTCCAGAAGACCCCGAGTACAGCTGCACCTAGTTAAGGCTCAAATTCTCAAAAAGCAAGTTTAATCGGATGACACGAAGCATGCCAAGCTATAGTCGGGTACAACTTAACAAAGCAGGAAAGGCCTCGCCCAGATGACCGAACCGAAGCAGACAATTGCCTCCGTGACTAAATAGTCCCGCTGATGCGACTCGGCCCAGTTCGAAGCGGGGGCTGCCATGTTCTCCGTCGGCGGGGCCACCGGCCGTCCGGCTCATGACATCAGTCTAAAATGCGCGCCCATTGGTGGAGGCTCATGTGCATCCCCCTTTGAGGGGCAAATGCTGCTGCCTTCTGAAGTTGTACCCGACTATATGATGGTGCATACAAAACAAATGTTCATGTCGCATATAAACATTTAAAGTCTTCGCTCAACTTCACTTCTTGCACAAATGAAAAGAAACACTCTAAATGCTTCCGAGAGGAGTGAACAAGGCTTAAAAGTGTCGCAGAGCAACTTGTCAGTTCAACTCCTGCTTCGCAACTTAGAGAATGTGCATTTCCATCCCCGGAACTGCGCTCCTTCTTTACCCTTCGAAATTTTCCTCCCCCCTTTGCGACCTGCCAGCCAACTTCTCATGCCATATTTATCACGCCCCTCCGTACTATGAATAACAGCCACCCTTGTCGTTAAATTGGGAAGCAGCTTTGCATTCATGAAATGAAACAGTAGTGGCAAAGCAGAGGGGTAGGCACAGAGGGCACAACAGTTTTAACAGCAGAAGTTTATCTCCCAGCTGTGCCAAGAAAACTTGTGAACCAGCGTGCAGAAACAGAGCCTTGATACATTTTTTTTCTCAGCACATCTGTCTTGTAGACAAAGTGATCTCCAAAACACAAAAGAAAGCAAAAGAACGGACCTCAATTCCCGTGAAGGTAACTTCACAATAAAGCAGTAACAATGCGAACATGCTAAACACTGGCTTAGAAGAAAGGTAACGAGATTTAAAATTATTTTTAAAGTTAATTGACTGACAAATGCAGTATATTAACCTACTGAATAAAGTCTCACTTTCATGCAAAAAAAATTCAAAAGTAACCTTTTCATTAAAGCAAACAATTAAAACTTATTTACAAAGACTGCCATAAATTAATTGTGGCATGCCAATCTGTTTTGCTTATTAAAAGACACAATAATTAGAAAAATTGTTGATGAGAAAAATCTATGTGAGGTGAAGCAAGAGAATGTTTTTTTTCGTAATGAAAAAAAAATTTGATATGACTTTTCATAGCATGTGTACTGCTAGGAGCCATGGTTCAGCACTGCGAATGAAATGGCTTAGGACACGTTGGTAGATTGTTAAAACAATGGACTAAAGTGTTTCTTGAGTGTAAGATATTTATCACACTGAATACCCTAGGCTGTATTGCTATAGCCAGTATTAAGGAGTTTTAGAAATAGAGTACACAAGTGGCATTGTGTACTCAAAAACACAAACTCCATTGTACATCTCTTGCTTTTTTTTTTTTGTATGCCTGGTCAAAATGGCCCTTGTGTTCTCTATTTCTAAAAGTTCCTATTAGAGAGTTTTACATTAGGGGGACGCAAATGTTGGGGGCCCCTAGCACTTGGGGCCACAGTACTACGCATGGACCGATTTCTACGTAGGGGCCTTACACATGCGCATTACCTTGACTTCAAGCACTAGGGGGCCCAAACGTTTGCGTCCCCCTAATCTAAAGCTCTCAACACATGAGAAAGCAGGTGGAGTGGAATCTACTTCTGTTAGATTGGTGCTGTTTAGATGCTACTAAGTACTGGAATGGTGAGGATATGTTCTATATAAGATGTGATCACCTTCATTAGTTCATATGAAGGATTCCAGAGGTTTACAAGGGGCAAAGGCAGGAAACCATTATGTGACACCACCAAACTCTTTAGTCAAAGAGATGCTCGCTTTCCTCAGGAGAGAGCGGGACACTGCATCATGTCACTTCTCTCATCATTTTCTATGCTCAGAAAAGCTGGATGTTTAGATGACCGAAATCTCCCTCAGATGCTACAATCCAACTAAATAGATGCAGATCTCCACAACCAGCTGCGGTGTAACACCTCGCGGTGTGACCTTCCAGGTGGCATTTATGACTCAACATGGTATCTTCTAGTGCCATTACCAAACATTCAATGCCTTGAGCTTGTTCTGGCATCATTAGAGACAAGTGCGCTCATCGACATAGTAGGTTTGCTTGGAAAATGATAGCAGTGTAAGCTAGAAAAAAAGATAATAATGATACATAACAGAGATACAAGAGATGACATGAAAGCATGATAGAGTTGTAAGCCTCCTTACAATGACAAAGCTGGGCAAGTTGGTATGGATTCATGGTATGAAAAGGCAGGTATATAAAGTGCGGATACAAGAGGAACAAAAAAGGGCAACACAAACACCAGCATTTTTATTGTCATTTCCATTTCTCTCACTGCATCCCATTAACTTCTTTAAACTGTGTGTTTCATGACTATTTTTATGCTACCCATTGAAATGTTTTACACTGTTTTTGGAACTGCTAACATGTCAATTTTAGTCTTTATTATTTGCTCATTATGTTACATTTCTATTCTATTAATGCAGGAGGTCCCGCCTGCAGTTTGTAATCGTGAGATCTCAATGCTTATTTACTATGTGACCTTTCTTTACTACTACTTCTGGCCGAATCTATATATGCCCAATTTAAAGGGCTGTGGCTACACTATCATTATATTCTCCTTTGAGCCACTTATGTTGTATTTATATTAATTGATTGATTGCGTCCATGTTTTGCACGCCTGTCTTTTTAACTGGCCTACCATGTACAAAAAACACCTAGTGACATTTCACAAGGGTATTAACTGTGAAAACGGCAAAACAGTTTTGTTGCCCACTTTTAGCATATAACACACCACGTTGCAGCCATGTGCTTCTCACGAAAAAGTCGCATACTCTGAGTGTGCAAACTGCTGAAAATACAAAATTATTTCCATCACGCGGTCGTGTACAGTACATGACACACTGTACAGTAAAAGGTTAATAAAATACACGCAAACACACAAATATGCTCTCATTACGGAGTGCCATTTAACACTTGATCATAATTCCAAGGCACAACTTGGTACTTGCGCAAATTCTTATTTCCCACCGGCCGCTCCGCCATTCAAGGACGCAAACAGCCCTTCCCTTACGTGTCTTGCACAAATCAATCTAGGCAAAATACACAACTGTGCCTTTGGAAGAAATGATTTCAGTAGTAAATGCCAAATTCTAAAATGAGTTAACTTAAGCTTCACATCAGGTGTGATTACAGATAACATGACAATACCGCGAAGAACAATCTGATTGGCACACATGCCACAATCAATAAACGTTAACGTCTACATTCAATACTGAATAGCATTGCCTCTGTCACTGACATTTTGTTTGCCGCACATGCGCCAAAACTCGCACTCGCAGACAGCAACCGTTATTTCTGGTCGACTGCTGATATCGTCAAGCCGTAGAAGTAGGCACAAACTCACTCAGGTGTTTCGCCAGTTGCCTTCTTAAGATGGTTTTTCAATGGCGTCAGAACGAAAGTTATTTATATTATCCGGTCACTACGTACGAATAGAAGCAGAACGCACGATGAGCCTGAAGCAACACTCCACTTGACATTCAAGAGACGACAGCCAGAAGACGCAAGTTCAAATGAGATCAAGCGGTTCAAATTTGGCGGTAGTTATTTTGACGTACCCCGTCTATATAAGCAGAGCGGTAATTGTTGTAAAGTAATGGCGGCTGTGACGTAGGCTTCGAGTCTACGGCAAAAAGCATGGCCTTGGAGATTGACGAAATTGACTTCCATTACCGGGAGGGTGATGTAGGCTCTACTTATCGAATTTAGAGCGTAAAAGAGGTGGATAATCAAGAGCCAACTCCAAAGGTTCTCAAGCAGCCACTGATATCAGTACAATCAGTATCGTGCCGATTACCATTGATAAGAAGCAGAAGGCGCCGTAACCACGTTGGCCATCAGCACTACTGGCTTTCTTGTTCACCAAGACGAAATTCACTGATCACGCGCACCTGAGCTCGTGCGCAGCACGTTCCGCTTGTTTGCCTGTCTGAGGATGAGTGGCGACACCGCGATGCACCCGTAACGTAATGGTACAGTACTCACAGTTGGTAACAACTTTATTGATAGTCCTGGGCCGCGATTTTGTAGCGATGCCTTGTGACCACGGTGGAAGAATACACCGTGCTTGTGACTTATTCTGTACTAGTCTTATCATCCACCACTCACGGCCGGCTGATCCCGATGACAACACGAGCGGACCGTCGCTCTGACCACTGACAAAGCGCGATAAGCGCGAAAAGGCATTATTACCGGAAAGACATAGCTACACAATACTGCCAGCTTTAACTCTGCCAACAAATACGCTTGCACTGGCTGTGGTGGCCGTCGCCCGCACCCTCTCTTATCTCCACACGGCTCTGAACTTTGTATGCGTTGTGCATTCGCCGCTCAGTTTCCGTTGAAGCGATAGACCGCACGATTCTTCGCCCGCTGCAGCAGCGGCGCTTGTTGCCAGCGTTTTGACAGTCGTTGTCTGCGGTCATTCAGTGTGATCTATTCATGTTTGCGTGTGCGCGTTGACACCACGCTTGTCAATTCAGTTAGAAAGCGAATGTGTACAAGTTTATGCGGCCGATAAAACTACTCTACTATCCCTACTTCGAAATCGCCAATTCCCTACTACCAATTTGCTATCGCAATTGATGCTTCGCCTTTCGGGCGAAACTGCGACATTTTTTTTTTTTTTTTTATTCAGAGGATGCCATGGCGCCAAACGCAGAGCCGTTTTAATTACATTGATTTGTTCCATCTCCTTGATTATTTTTATGCAACCGTTGACATCAGCTAGGAAACACCAACAAAACGAGATGTTTACTTGTATATAACTATATTAACGTAAATAATCTTTTTTTGTTGTTGTTGGTGCAATAGTTGATGAACAGTACAGTAATAACCGTACGGCAGAGTGCAAATTCCAAGCGTGCAGAGCTAAGACCCCACAGGTGTTCTCTGGCCCTACTTTGAGCCTTGACAGTCGGCCAGCCATGGACAAAATGTATGGTTGGCCCAAGGAGGTTAAAGAAAAGCTGCTGGAGTGTATGGAGCGCCCGTCAAGTGAAGCCGCCGCGTTACCATCTTGCGGGGACAAAAGCACGCCAGTCGCGGTAGCTTTTAATTTGTGCTTCAGGCCGTCGTATATTGCCGTGCGCAGTGCTGTGCGGATCCCAAAGTGCTAGCGCGCTCGGTTGTCTTACAGCAAAGCTGTATACCTCGCGTTAGTCGGAAAATTTCCTGGCGTAAACACAAAACGCCAAGAAGGTAAACGGCACATCTTTCTTTGCAATCAGGCATACATCATATATATATATATATATATATATATATATATATATATATATATATATATACTTAGTGACACGTCACCACGCTTTCATATATAAAAGCGAGACCCGTCTAGCAACTCATTCAGTTCATTCTAAAGACTGCCATGGGTAGACCACGGAAATTAAAGACACCAGAAGAACAACGTGAATACAATATTAATGCTCGACCATGTGAGGTGTTCGATACAGCTTCGCTGGACCTTCACGTTTGCAGGGCGGGATGACGGCCAATTTTTTAGGAAAGTTGACGTACAAACAATTCAGATGTTAGCGTTATCCTTCTCATCTAAATAAGGTTGCAGTTTAGCATTGCCTTGCTCTAGAATAAAGGAAAATTTTATATCTCAGACTAGAATGAAACGGTCGTCACCTACCATGCAATGAGGATGCTGAAGGATAGGTGTTCTGTGGCTGAAGCACCGGCAACGCCTGAGGATATTGAAGATAATGATGAATACTTATGTTTGTTGCATGTACTACTATTTGTCATGCTACATTTTCAGTTTTTATTTGCTTTTTGTTCTGACACCTTTCATGATTGATCAATTTCTACACTGCATTTGAATGTGAATAAACGCTAATTATTGCGCGATTTTTTTTTATTCTTTGCGGCAGCGCATATACTATGCCCCAGTACTCGTATATCTGCGATTCGAAGACCTCTAATACGGCTCGCCTCATAGCCCATGTTCCATTAGAAGTTTAGAACTTAAAAAGCCCTGCTGATCAGCTCAGACCTTCAGACCGCTCAGACCACCACGAGCAAGATTGGGCGACCCGACTGGCTATCTCGGATGTCTTCTAGGTGACGGGGGCAGGAGCGGCCTCGACCCCCCCCCCCCCCCCCCCCCCCCACCCCCCCCCCCCCCCCTCTTTTGAGTGAGCGCCCGACGTGGAAAAATACTGTGGCGGCGCTGCGATCGAACTGGATTGGGCCGCATCAAGGTCGCGCCGTTGGAAACTGCTGGCGATACTGCTCGGCAGGGTCAATCGCACTACTTCGCGCGCTGGTATTTGCGTTCAGACCTCTCAAACGGTGTTCATAATCGAATATGACATGTATATATGTCTTAAGAACAATGCCTTTCTTTCTCTTCATTTTATTTTTTAATGCCGCTTGGTGTTCGCGGCATTAAAAAAATAAAATAACCCGTGCATTGCGGCCGCAGTGTCGGCTTTCATTCTACTATGTTATTGTACGGTTCCCTTTGGAGAACAAATATTTTTCTCGTTCTTCAAGCAGCATGTATCTCTCGTGTGTATTGTTCCGCATATAGTTTTCCATCAGTAGGTCTTGCGGAACGCAAACGGAGAAACATATGTAACCTTCCTGCTTGCCGCTTCAAACAAGTAAAGCATATCTGCCCCATCCGGCACCTTGTACTCAGATTTATTTCTTCTTTGGGGTTTTTACGTGCCAAAACCAGTTCTGATTATAAGGCACGCCGTAGTGCAGGGCTCCGGATTAATTTTAACCACCTGGTGTTCATTAACGTCCACTACAACGCAAGCACACGGGCTTCTTGCATTTCGCCTCCATCGAAATGCGGCCGCCGCGGCCGGGATTCGATTCCGCGAACTCGTCCTCAGCAGCGCAACGCCTTAGCTAACTGAGCCCCCGCGGCGGGTACTCAGATTTACGGGAAGCATTGTTACTGAAAAAAAAAAAAAAAAACTGCAGCGCAACATTCTATTCAAGTTTCCGCCTTACTTGCGTAACAGAATGCGGAGTAATGGGTACGGGGTCATTTATCGCGGTCGGTCTCATTCTGGTGTCATTCTGGAAATTCATTTCAAGTGGATGCGTTTTGCAACATCACCGGCTACAATTTGTAAATTGCAATATGTGTCGTAAAGTAATTAACTAAGAAGTTCATTAATCAATTTTGTTAATAAGTTGAATAGGTGTTTCGATTCTCGTGCTACTAATGTCCGCCTCTTCGAATAACCCAGCTCATCAATGAGAATTGTGCTAACTGCCACAGGAGATTTTTAAAAATCCTCTAAACCTTAATTTCGAACACCCGGTATAGTGGATATACGGCGTTGCGCTGCTAAACTGGAGCTCGCGGGTTCAATCCGTCGCGGAATTCGATGGGAACAAATGGAAAACACTCGTGTACTTCTATTTAGGTGCACGTTAAAAAGCCCCAGGTGGGGAAATGTAAACCGGGTGCCTCATACTCATATCGTGGTTTTGCCACGTAAAACCCACAAATTTGTTTGAACTAAAAAAAAAAAAAAAAAAAAGACAGGTGGCTGCGTTCTTCGTCTTTTTGCTAGGCGTCTAAACAAAATAAATTATTCTCGAGTCTGATTTCCGAGAAAAACATGTTACGCTTATCCTATATTTCATACATAAATGTAATGCCATTCCCAAATGTCTGTCCGCTCAACTAAGCAGCTTGTATATTATAAACGGCTGCTTTCAGTTATTCGACGCACTATCATAACGACAATAATGAAGCAATTAGAGAAACGGCATACCTCACATACACGTACAGATATGTGTAGATCTGCTGCGTTCGTTCAAGGAGATAAGTGTGGTACCACATGGGGCACCCAGTTTTAATGGGTTGCCAAGATGGTGAGACTGTCAAAAAAAAAAAAAAGTTTTCCTTGCCTGAATTAAGTTAGCAGATTTACAGGCTGCCCCAAAACGGGGCATTTATATTGAATGACAGCTTATTACACTTATTAGCAGGGCTTATTAGCAGCTTATTAGCCGGACTTATTAACACTCCTGCGTTAATTTTCTCAGGAACTGCGCCTCTGCGCAACAGCCACAACTCTCCGGCAGCACAATCATTCGGAATAACAGTCCGCACTTGCATCGGTCTCTCACCTTTGAGACTGCAATAGTGCGGTTATGCGTTACATTCGTACGGAAACGACTGTTCGGCGTCGTACAGCATATCAATAACACTTTCATATATATATATATATATATATATATATATATATATATATATATATATATATATATAGTTTTAATTGCCTGCTATGAATAATATTTCTGCGAATGAGAGTTTTATGTGCAGTATTCACTAATACGTGTGTTTCGTATGCAAACGTGCACGGTCGGGAGTTCTCACTGTACCATTTGTACCATTCTCCATGTACCCTTTCATTTAATTACGTAGAAATACATCGGTCATTCTTCGCACCACGCAGCTAATAAACCTGGTTTATTTCACTTTAATATTGTTTTCTTCGATCATTGTTCCTGATCAATATCCACCGACAAGAAGCGCGCGTAAAATGACAAAAGTTTCGTACGTAGCTTCATGTTGCAGAGATGCCAGTTGCTTTTAGAAGACAGTGTTAAAAACAATGGTTCACTTGACTGAAACTACCTTTGTTACCCGCCGTGAAGAGCCATGAGCGCACCAAAGCAACTAAAGCATAAAAACAAATGTACTACAAAGACGTTCTGCGAGAAAAACTGGGCGCCGCCAGCGTCCGCGTAGCGAACGCGCGCTCGCTAGCAGACGACGCGCTTGACAACGACAGCAAAACTGAAGACGACGCGTTGTATAATCCATGCCTCAAATATATATGTTTGGCAAGATGGTGTAAACATAAATTTGCAGTTGAAATAAAGCACTATTTTAAGAGCGTACTACGCGCAATCGGCCTCGGCGCCCGCAGCGAAAGTGCGTTGAATATGCCGCGGAGCGCGTCTCCGCCCCAATCCAGTTCGCTCGCAGCGCCCTCGCAAAATTTTTCCACACGCGGCGCCTCAGCGGGAGAGCGCCGTTCGGCCCACTCGACCATTATCTAGTACACTCTACTAAAGCCCCTCCAAAGCTCACACTTTCTTTCGGCGGTAGTGATGATGATGATGCCTCAATCAATGGTACAACCACTGATCTCCACTAGTGGAGATAAGTGGGCACAACCCACTGTGGAGGATAGGCCACGAACCGGCTGGTATTATGATCGAAATTTAGAATACATTAGTTTAGAAATAAATAAGTAATAGAAATTTAAGGAAAGTAAATGAATAATTGAAAATGGGAAACAATTATTGTGGTGTTCTGTGGTGTTTTGTTGGCGACTTCTACTTCAGCAGTTTGGTGCACGTGAGGAAGTGTAGTTTTGGTTTTGCCAGTGGGTTCTAGTCATGGAGGTAAAAAATGGTCCATGGTTCTAGTTTTGCCCAGTTGTTGCCAGCCATAGAGTTTCACACTATAAAACCTAGAGGAAGATGTGGCGCTGCTGCGCTGTGGTATGCGCGGAAATGCCGGTATATTGTGGATTCGGATTGGCATCGTTCTTGGAGAGCCCGAACGCTTGTGGCTATTTTTAAGAAACTACATTTGTCTTTAAATGGAGTAACAATGTTACGTTGACAACAGTGGTGTAAGGACCATTACACATTACAAGTTGGGTCTTTATTCTATGACACTACGGCGTGCCTCCATAATTAGAACTGCACGTAAAACCCAAAAAGAAGAAGAAGGTCTGCACTTTCAGGTCAAGTTAGATTTATGTTTGCATTATTTTATAAATCTCCTTTCTCATTGTTATTTCAAACTACCCGGTTCTTGGCCAATCCCCCAGAGTGGGTATGTGCCAGTAACTCGGGGCTCTACATCTACAATATCGGTCCTGGACTCGCGGTTCTATGTACGACACTGAAGACGACGACACGCATTTGTGCCTCAAGTGCAGCGCAACTATCTCCGGTCTGAAAAACTACATCGCGCATCGCAAGCAGCCCTGTTACAAAATTGTGCGTAATGACAGTGCACTTACATCCGTGGCGTCACCGACAGCCGAACACACATATGAACCGTCATCACTGCGGGCGGACGATTTTTTTTCTTCACTTGAGCTACAAAGCATCCAAGCTGTTATTCCGACTACTGCCACTAAAGTAGACCACGCCGATTACGACTTGGAAGACTGTGAAGACAGCGACAATGATCTTTACCCACCAACGTCGCACACGGGCGGCAAGTGGAAACCTGGCTGGGGTCCGACCGCTCGTTCTGACTGGAAGGCGGTGCCTCAACACAGGGTGAGTTGAGCTGCTTAGAGCTTGAGACATAACGCAGATGGCGAAAGTTCTTTAAGAAGTGCGACAGTGGCTTTACTCTTACCTGAAAGCTGAATTGGCATTCTAGTTCGATTGTGTTTCAGCTACACGTAATACAGAAGTGCTGTGCACATATGATTATGTGCTTACGCTTGCGTTTTGGGTATGCTTGCATGCAGGAGCTCCCGCTACAAGCTGCAAAAGAGCCTGCTGCCATTCCGGAAGGATTCATTTGTATCCCATGCAACAGACGCTACCGCAATAAGTTCACATTATCCAGACACAAAGAAACTTTGTACCACCTTAAGCGAAGTGGTGGCATTATGACAGCTAAAGTAAAATCTAGCCAACGACGTATAGTACCCCCCTCAGCAACAGTTCAGGAGAAAGGCCAGAAATGCACCAAGACAGACAAAGTGTGCAAGCTCCGTGACACAGCGAAGCGACACCACAAGTGTGCTTCTGACTCTCACCAAAATAAGGAGCAACACGACATGCGCATTGTTGTTTCTACAACTCGGCCGTCTTCAGCAAACCAGCGTACTGGCAGTAATGGTGCTGCATTTCAGCTGGATAAGTCCTCGGCGGCAGACAGGCATTCTAATATAGTTATGAATTCCCAGCATGCTGCTTTAAGACATGCCAAACAAACCTTTCAGACCACTCTTAAACAAAGCACTACACCAGTGCAAAGTGAACAACCAGTGCTGCATTGTGTTGCATGTAAAAACCAGTTTCTAACTACATGTGAATTCAGGCTTCATGAATGCCACTGCACAATTTCTGGGCAAGCAAGCAAGCACTTCCTATATGGAAGCTTGAGAGCATCTAAGACATCTAAAGCGAATGTTGCTTCCAATGAGCTTGGAGCCACGGAGGAAGCCACAAATGTGCAGAAGCAGCACAAAATCGCACCCCGACTCTTTTGTCCACATTGCCGGAAGCTAATAAGTAAGCCCTACATGAAATTGCACATGCACACACACACTGGTGAAAAGCCCTTTGCATGCCATATATGTGATCAACATTTTGCCCATCGCAGTACTCTGAACATTCACATTAAGCACCACTTAGGACTTCGGAAATTCCACTGCACCCATTGTCATTTTCGGGCTGTGCGTCACAGCATGCTGCGTCGGCATGAGGTTGCTCTTCACCGGCTCAAGGCTGGCCCGCAGCCCTCTTCTCCTGCAGCCAGCACCCCTGTGTTGCAACAGGACTTCATTGGACAGTGTCGCAGTGTCTCTGATCAGAAGAGTGCCCTTAAAAGTGAAGCGTCAGTTTGCAGAATAGAGCGCCCAATGAAACCAAAACCCCCCTTTGTTTGCAGTAGTTGCCATCGCAGTACCTGGAAGGGCCAGTTGCCACCTAGCCATCAGAGACAGCACATGGGTGAGCAGCATTTTCAATGCTCCCATTGTGACTACAAGTCTTCACGCAGGGGCCAGGTGCAGCGGCACAGCCGCATTCACTTTGGCCTCAAACCTTACAGCTGTCCTTACTGCAGCTATCGCTGCAGAAATCAAGAAAACATGCGTAAACATATCCTTAATACTAAAAAACACGATGGAAAGAAAATGTACCCATGTAAGCAATGCAGTTTTGCCTGCAATGAATTCAGTGTTTACAGAAAACATGTTTCAGATAAGCATCCAAAGGATGTGATGGCAAGTAGTACCACTGATTTACCTGCTACTGCTAATGGTGTAACAGCTGAAAGTGCTTCACTACCAGAGGGCTGCGATGAAATTGCCAAGGCACCATCAAATGACAAGCAAATAATGGAGACTTGCACCGACTTGCCTGAACCAGCAGTTTTCCTGACCATTTCAGGCTTGAGCGAGCCTGACCTGGAGAACAGATCCGTGATGGCACAGGCACTGCCTATCCTAAATGAATCGGAAAGTGGCCTCACTTGTTCCGAGAGTGATGTACTTGCTGAGTCGAGCAGTGGTATATTGTTGCCAAGTGGCCTGGACACTGAATTCAGTGACCAGCTCAATGCACAACTAAATGATCAAGTGACTTTTTCCACGTTGGATACTACGGATATTGTGTACACCACTTGTTTGAATTCATAATCTCCCACTTGTTGACTTGTTTGTGCTGTACTTTTAGCTAAAAAATTAGCCTTTTCTAAATCGCACATTGATAAGTGCAGTGGCGCACCGACGGGGGGGGGGGGGGGATTCGGGGGTTGTAATGCCCCCCCCCCCCCCTGAGGCCGACTTAACCCCCCCCCCCTTTTGTTTAACCCCTTTTCTTTCCTTATACGCATTTGAGTACTGCAACTAAGATGTAAGACGCGCAATCGTCTGCATGCTTGCAAAACGCGCATTTTTTGACAATTTCCCGTGAATAAATCGAAATTAGTGCTGTTTAGATGGTATTGGCAAACTGTCAACCCCTCCCTGGCAGAGATCCTGGGTGCGCTACTGGATAAGTGCCATAACAGCATGAGCATGTGGACAGAAATCGATGCTCAGTCTGCACTTGAAATAGTGGCCAACGCAACGTGCCCTTTAATTTCACACTACATGTATGCATGACCGTGAAATTCTATATTTTCTTGGCTTCAGAATTCACAAAACCCTGTGGTCATTTGTGCTTTTCTCATGACTAGCCGTACTTTACATGTGTACAAAACTTAGGTTGCTAAGGTCAGTTAAAAAACTGTGCAGACTCTGCCCCATCCCTACTGTAAACCAAGCAGGCAATGCAGCATAAGAAATACTGGTCCACTCGAGGCAGCCTCTGGAAAAGAAATAACTTGCTTTTTCAAGTCGTGTGAACCTTGGAATTTCCCACAATTACTAGAGGCCACTCTGTCACTGCGATCGTACAGCCACCATGGGAATGGTGGATAGTATACATGGATTTGTCCGACTTTCGTGCTTGGGGCTTCTGACGTTCTTGTGGCTTCGATTATTAAGCTTTATCTGGGCCTAAATTAGCCTAAATTTCAAAGCAATTTATACTTTTTTACTGCAGAAGGCGATAATCACTGATAATTGTAGTGGTTGTGCTTGGGCATGCGTCTGTGGCATAATGGTTTCAATACCGGCTTCTGTGCTAGAGGCCATGTTTAATTATTTATAATGCAGCACTTTCTCAAAAATGTGCACTTTGCAAAGTCACGAAGCCATTTAAAGCCAGAAGGACGAAGCTTAGCCAAATCCATGTACTACCCATCATTCCCATGCAGACTGAACCGGCCCACTTGCAGCTCCCGTAGACACTAGCGCCACAGTTCCCTCTAGTAATTGTATGAAACTCTATGGCATGAACAGTGTGTATCCGGAACTCCCCAAAAATGTGGCATGTAGTTTTTGGAATTCTTTGGGTAACAGACAAGGTGAGCATCATCCAAAATAAGTTGCTGTAACTGTCCTTAGTGTGGAGACCATGCAAATTCTTAAAGCAATGCTAAAGTGATCAGGTCAAATGTTTTTATATATGTTTGTTACACTACAAGCACTGAAAAGGAGTACAGTGAAAAGTCACTTTTTTATATACTGATATGAAGAAACCCTGAAAAAAAAAAAAAAAAGCATACAGTAGGCGAGGCACTTATGACATGCGGAGAAGTAGCTGGTCCCTACAGTTCAAAAGCAAGTGTGCCTCACTAATTGTGCAGAAAAGATTCACTTCAGTTCCGCTGTCATATTTTTGTACCAAAGCTTTCACTTTTCAATCTCTCCAGGCTTGTGATGCAACAACTACATGAGTGGAAAACATGCGCAGCCCTTCTAGCTGAGAACTTATGGACAACTAGTCAAACATGTTTTAATAAATAAGACTTCAAGCTGTGCTGATGCATGGGAAAAAAAGATTACCTGGCATGTCATTACAGGGGTTCAAGCTGCAGTGGACACAATACTTTGATCCAAGTGAAAGCCTTGATCATGTGCATTATCCTTAGTTTTGTACATTTGCTGTCAAAACATACAATAAATGTGAACCACTTGGGGCTCACATGACCATTCAACATTGGAGAAACATAAAGGCAAAACAATGCTTATACCTGAGCATTTGCCAAAGTTAAAGGCCTTAGTAATGAAATGCATAAGTCGGAGGCAATAATCACATGTAACAGCACAATCTACAGCCTGTACTGCTGCTGCTGTCTAAAAAAACTGCAGCCCAAGCAGCTAAAAACACTATTTGCAGTGTTTATTTTGCTAAGTGCAATGTAGGCAGTGTTTGGTGGAATTGCACTCGGAGAACTGAAATGGGGAGTCATTGGGCTCTACAGTACGTAGCATTTCTTGACAAATAAATATTATAGTGTGGGAGCATGTGAAAAAAATCGATCAACTTGATCAATATGGCACAATAAAGAAAGGGTTAGCACCATAAAAGGGGCATATTTTGTACTAGTAAACCTTTTAATTTTTCCCAATTTTCATTCTGTTTGCCTTTTGTGACTGACTCCCACAAAACTGTGCCCACACTATTGCTGAGATCTACCACTCGTTGCACCGGATGGTATGAAAAGAATTTGATGAAAAAATCTTTCAAATGTCTGGATTTAGGAATCTGTAAAATTGTTCCTGAAGTACAAAAAATGAAGCAGCATGTCACATTTTACAAGCAGTCACAAGATTTATTACAATGATTTATAAGTGTGGTTGTGCATTGCTGTGCAAGAACCCCAGGTCCGGGTTCGCCCACTTTGTTCTAGTTGCCTGCCAAGCCGAGCGTTGTGATTAACTCAATCATGGCTTGTACGTAGTTGGGGGAGGAGTCCGCCAGCCACTCCTCAAGTGTCGCAGGTCTACGGGTGGGTGAGAGTTTAGCAATGCTCGCCTGAATAGCTGGCACTGCAATACATCTCGTGCTGTTGGTGGAGCACAGGAACTGTATGCTGTGCTAACTCCTCATAAATAATTTCCACTGGGATGTATGTCAGCAAAAGCTGGTTTTATAAAGCACCATACTTCTTTCATATTTACATAATTTTCTCTCAAATTGGAACAAAAGCTTTGTTCTACACTTCGTGCTGTTTATTCTTGTTACAGTAATGTTGCCAACTGGCTCACTCAGACAGACACTCCTACAGGAGATTTTCTAATCTACAGAAGTTTCACTCTTGGCAAAAGTGGCACATTTGTAATTTTTGAATTTGTCTCAACTTAATTTTTGCCTTTAGTGTTCCTTTAATGTCTCTTGGCTTAGTAGCTCTTGTTTGTCTGCACAGTATACCATTGTACACATATCTGTTCATGGAGGGCATCATGGTGAACATTTGCACTCAGGCTCTGTACTTCGTGTTATTGAAGCTGGCTGCATAGAATTTCAATAATGCCCTCATGTACACACACTGGAAGTTTTTAATGTAACAGTGTGTATGATCACCAAACAGAGCAGCAAGCTTTTCTGACATTGCTGCCACTGTTAAGCAGAAAGTGGTTCACCATTGCACATTTGTCAAAGCTTCGCCCAGTAGGCTACAACCCAGGTGCCTATCAGCCACAAGGTATACTGCATACAGTAGTAACAAAGAAAGTTTGTTTGTAGCCTGAGCATTAAGCCCAGAATTTAAAGGTACACTGCTGTGGTTGCATGGTGGAGTACAAGCTGCACCTTCCAATTGAGGAAGTGTATGTTGGATGCAAGAAAATCTGTTTTACAACTGTCGTGAACTTCTGTGGTTAACACTACTTAATGGCTCCTTTTTACTCAACACCACCACCATTGACCTCGCACTTTTCATTGTTTTTAATAGAATGTTATGCTTTCACAACTGCACAATATTGGCACCAAAAGGGACAAAGTATGTAAATATAAGTTACAGCCAAAAATTGAGTCAAAGGTGCACTTACACTAGCACCGGCATTCAATGCCAATGGCCATGAAACTTCAGTTTGGCTAAATTGCTTATAAATGAGCAGTACTGTATACTGTGGAAGTAACTGGCTAAGCTGCAGGTCTGATGGTTGAATAATTCTCTTATTAACAGCCTTTAAATCACACCTGGTGGTTACTAGATGCAATGCAAATTCCAGCACATCATCTCTGAGAGTTCTTGTGCTCCACAGACACCGCTTAATCTCGGAGGTCATGCCAAGGAGCTGCAGTGGTTCTCGGCATTCTCTGTTCTGTGTCATTTCCAGCAAGTGGTTATTATTGCGTTTTTTTTTTTTTTTTTTTTCAGTATCAAAAACGTCTACTTTTGCAAGATTTTCTTGATGCATCAACTTTTAAACTCAAAATTATGCACGGATGCTCCTCTATAATTACGCCATCTTAAACTATGCTTTTTAGGTGGTCTGAAGTTTCATTGCAATTGGGCTTTATAAAGAAGCACACTGTTAGTCCAACAGTAAACGGCAAGCTGCACGGTCACACTTAGCACATGTATACATGGGGAACTTTATATTTAGCGTGATTTTGGATTAACATGATCGAATTGTCATCATTATAGTGAAGCGTTGCCTTCACCCCACGAACAGCAAGGTCACACTCATGCAGCCAAAGTTTAATTGCTGGCTAGCTGTGCAAATTGTACCTCTTGTACAAAACACCCTCTCTCTCAAGGGTGTGGAAAGTTCATGCCACTCCACTGGCTGGAGAAGTTTGAGGCAGAAATGTAGATCACAAGAATGGAGAGAAGGAATCTGAAAAAATAAATTGGCTGCTGGATGTACGCACGGTGACTTCAAGACTTTGCAGGCGTATTCTTAGCTTGTAAGTTACTATATTCACACTACATAATTTTTGTACAGTAGAAGATGGCATAATGCAATTTTGGTTTTGCCAAGGCTGTGATTTCAGCATGTGAAGTACCTAACCTGCTCCTCGGTGCATCATGCCCCTCCACTCTTCCCAACGGAACAGGCATAAGAAATGCTTGAATGTTTGTGAATACAAATACCCTCTTTACATGCCAATGTCAAACCAGGAAGATATTTAATTTACAGGAAAGGCAGAGAGGTTAGCTTGAGCTGGTGAAATCCACTCTGCTGCTCTGTGCTGGGAAAGAAAGAACGGGAGTGAAAGGTATAGTGATGAATGACAATGAGGAAAAGGGAGCGAGTGAATGCGTAACATTACACAAAAGTCCACTTGTCCAGGCTCGTGGCATGCAGGGAACTCCAACAAAGCTTTCGCTGCTTGCCTGGCAGTTGTAGGATCAGGTCATGGGCTGAGAACAATGCCCTCTGACAGCGGTTGCCTGCCGATGCTGGCTAGGAAACTGTCCATCGTCCATCTCTCTGGCACATATGTTGTGCAAACACATGACATGTGTTCCATTGTTTCAGGCATCTTGCAGTGTTCACAGTCAGGGCTATTTGACCAACGGATGGGATATGCATAGCAACAGGTCAAAGTAATGCCCAGATGAATCCTGTGCAGCAAAGATGCCCGGATCCACGTAACCTTCAGTGGCATATGGAATTTCCCATCCGGATCGAATACATGCAGGCGTCTGTGGATGTTGACAACACGAGCCCTCTACCTGTAAAGTCCTGCATGGGTGACTTGATCACTGAGTTAGTGTCAGGTCACGAGCAGGCAATCAGCATTTCGTCAGGGGTAGAGAAATCTGATCTTGCCTCACTGTCAGCGAGTTTATTATCAATCAAGGCACAGTGACTAGGCACCCATTAAAATGTGATGATGTGACGACTTTGCTGGGCACCGACGTGAAGCTCTGCGATTTCTAGTATGAGGATCTAATAGTCCTTTCTTCAAAAAGCACTCTACTACCAGCAACGCTGATTTGGCATCATGAAACAATGTCCATTTCCAAGGTAATGTCGGAACACTGTTTCAGTATCGTCTTTGTAAATTTTTGCACGACATTCAGCCCTTGCCATGGCTCATAAGTATACTAGTTGTTTTTAACAGAATTAAAAAAAAATTTACCTGTGCAGGCAGCCCCATACTAATCGCTGAACTGGAATGCTCGAAGAGGCAGACATTATTTGCAGAACAAATGAAAATGCATAATTGACAAACAAAAAAATCACTAATTAGGTTTTTAGCTACTAATTTAAGGACTGGACTGGACTGCACAAACTTTATTTGGGTCCTGCAGGACACACTTAGGACGTAGCGGGTGTCTCCCACGTAGGGGCCGACAGGGAATACCTGGCGGCCGCTTTGTGGGCCTGCTGGACGGCCCATTGCTGGTCGGCGAGAAGCGAGCTTCTGAGGGACTTCTCCCACTTGTCCGAGGTAGAGTCGGGATGAGCGTTTCTACACTCCCAGAGCATGTGTGCGAGTGTCGCCGTGTATACGCATGGCGACACTCGCACACATGCATATTTAAGGCATATATTGCAATTTACAAATTTTAGCTGGTGAGTTCACAAGGCATATCCATTTTGAACAAATTTCAGGGATGGTACCGGTTTTGATATGTGCACTGCCAAACTTGCAGAAAAAGCACTGTTGTTCCACTCTTAAAAGTAACTGGAACGTCAATTTATTTCATCGCACACATTGGGAATTAATATCTCCAAACTGGAGTAATCCTGATAATTAATTTCAAGAATTAGTTATAAACTTCATTACTTCAATTGTGTCAAGTTGATTATGCATTTCAATTTCTCCTGCATGTGACGTTTGCCTCTCCGAGTGTGGCTTAGCGGCTATGACTTCGTGCTGAGACGCACGAGGTTATGGGATCAAATCCCTGTCATAGCGGCTGCATTTTTATAGGGGCGAAATGCAAGAACACCCATATACAGTGCATTGGGTGCACGTTAAAGAATCCAAGGTGGTCAAAATTAATCTGGAATCATCTACTATAGCTTGCCTCATAATCAGATTGTGGTTTTGGCATGTAAAATCCCAGAATTTAATAAACTTTTTTAGATGAACTGAGGACTAGAACTGGGCTACTGTGCCTCAGGTGATTTTGAAACATTCTGTATACATAGTAAAAAAAAGCCCTATGAAATGGCAAAAGTAGTATACAAAGGCATTGCAAAACTTTGTGTCGCACTTGTTTTGCGTCTTTGAGGAAACTGTGGTAGTATGTACCTTTATCAACAATCTGTCCAAAAAGTTCATACATTGAGTCACCAAAGAAGTGGGAGAGGCTGTGGCAGTGCCACTTTTGCTCTCCCCTCTCTAGAGGACTGGGTGGAGTTATTGCATTAACTGGAGTGCTGTGTGATAAGCACAATTTGTGCAATGCGTGCATTTTTTGTGCAACCCATTTTTATACTTAATCGTAACGGAGGTTGACCAACAGAAGAAACATGATCGATATCTAGTTTTTGAAATTTGGTAATAATAATGATGCAGAAATTTACCAGATAATGCAAAATGCCTACAGAAAAAAATTCCCAAAAGGAAAGGACAGTCTTCACATGAGTTCAGCATTCATGATGATGCAAGATTGTCTTAGGACGCCCCTGCACCCTGTGCAATGTTGAAAACATTTAGTGTGTTCTCTCATGCTAAGCCACCGATAGATTACTGTTGGAATGATATTTGAAGCACTTGGCTTGGGAAAGTCCTCTATTCAAAGGATTTTTATGGAAAACTTGTAAAAAAAAAGGTTTGCATCAAGATATTATTGAAACTGCTCACTCCTAAACAAAAGTTACAACGAATATATGATTGAAAAACTTAAAATGAAAGCAATGAATTCTTGCGTTTTCTGTCGGCAATGAGTAGGAAAAGATGAGCCAAGGCCAAAATAAAGCACGAAACAAAGCAAAAATCAGTCATGTTGATAGTGTTGAAAATAGAATTGTGCACCACAATGTGATACCCGAAGGTTGAACTATTCATGCAGCTTTCTACATGGCGGTCTTGAGCCATGTGTGAAGGCCACCAAATTTGTCGAAAGGAGGGCGATAGTGCATGTTTTTAGCTTGCGATTCTGCCACTGTGCTCAAAGACATTCTAATTGCCAGAGTTAACTCCTTGCAACCTTTTACTAGTGCTTCAGGGGCAGAATTTCAGGAATTTCACTACAGCTGGAAAAAAAAAAATCACTGCTAAAGAGTTTAGGAGGACTTCCAAAGGTGCTTCTAGCAATGAAAGAAGAGGTGGAACTAGTGCATTGTGTGTAATGGGTAGTATTTTTCGATAGTGACCTTCTTTGGTGCACCTAAAAACTTGTGAAATAAGTTTTGGGAAGGACCTTGTGCACCTCCTTTCCTGTCCTCTTCCATTAACTGTTGTTGCCCTTCCTTTGTGCCACAAACATTAGCAGATCAGAGCACACAAGCTCAGGTCGACTTTTCTGCCTTTGTCTATATATTGATTTGAATCCTTGAGTTTTACATGCCAAAATAACGATTTGATTACGAGGCATGCTGTAATGGGGGACTCCGGATTAATTTTTTGCACCAGGCACGTCTTAAACGTGCCTTCAGTGCACGGGCCACAGGTGGTTTTGCATTTCGCTCCCATCGAAATGCGGCCGCCGCAGCCAGGATTTGGTCCTGCGACCTCGTGCTTAGCAGTGCAACACCATAGCCGCTAAGCCACTGCGGCGGGTGTTTATATATTGTCTCTGGTCGTATTATTAATGCACCAATTGGGCTGAAGTGCAATAGTTAATAGTGTGCAAAGAGCATCAGGAGCAGCAGAAAAGGGGTGTTCAATATTCTCATGGTGCCATTTATATTGAGCCCATGCACCCAAAATTAAGTTACCGAATGCCACGTCAACATTCTTAACAGCGGTATGTAGCAAGTCAATGAATGGAAAAATAGGGGTGTTTTAATAGCAAGAAAATTTCCTGATTGAATTGAATATGAATATTCAAGAAAAATGACCTTGGAATATTGTATCGACTATTGAATACTCGTTTCTAAGCAATGTGAAATGTAAAGTTTGCATGGAGTATTTTGGTTAAAAAGAAAGAGATGGGCTTATTTACATTATTTGATACATGAGTGTAATCCTGTTCACAAGTGGACATCCAGTCAACTGAGGGGCGTGAAGATGAAAATTGATTTCAGTTACCTGGTTCTCAGTGGCATTGACAATGGTGAAACAAAGCAACAGCACATCAATGGATGCACATAGTGTGTTGTTCATTGAAGGAAAGAATTGATAAACAAGAGGGAGAAAAACAAGGAAAGGGAGGGAGAAAGAAGGACAAATAAAGCCCAGATACTACACGGATACTATGGCACATAATGACAATAACAGTAATAAGCAAAGCACATTGCCAGATGTGCATAGAATGTTGTGTTCATTGAAGGAGCAGTGTGATCTTGCAGCACCTCACATTGTTTTAGAGGAAAGCAAACATGGCGAAACTGGCCAAGCAATAATTTGCCGCGTCTAAACCAAGGCAGAAAATTTGTACACTGTCGAAAAGTGAGGTACGCTTAATTGAATGACTAAATTTTTGAGCAGAAGTATCTTCCCCGTGTCTGCCCAGGAAGCATTACCTCTGTGCAACTGTGGCTCTCCTGCACCAGAATCATTTGGAACAGCCCCCACAAACATTCAACAAGTTCAAACAGTGAATTCTCATTCTGAATGCAAATTAAATAGGAATGAGCATTCGATTTATAACCAAATTTTTTATATTTGCAAATTTTTAATATACTCTTGCTAGTATTGCTAGTGGGTGTATTTGTTTTGTTTTTTTCTTTGCATGGTGTGTGTGTAATAAGTAGAGCGCAGCCACAAAGGAAGTACAGGATGTTTTATTATATACCATTTATCTGCTACAGTGCACTAACACAAGGACAAGTTTCATGACTGTTCCTCGCGAAGTCGCTTCGCGTACGATTTGTCGTAATTCTTCGCACGTTTTTCCATTCGCTGGAAACAATACGTAAAGTTAATTCGTATGCGCGACTTCTGTCAACGATTCAAGAGAAATTCGACGCGCAACAGCAAGCAATGTATTTTACGATTACCTCTTTTTTTAAACAGCTCCTCATTGCAACGTCCATATCATTGCAGGCCCCAAAGAACTTTGCCCATTTGTTCTGTAAAAGCACAGGTATGTCACAAAAGCATTTACGCAGAAACAAATACTTACCTTTTCGTAGCACTGCTTCATCAATGCTATAATGTTGTTGCATTCCTCGGAATGCAAGTGAGGGGACAGGTCCGTGTGCATGTTGGTCTACTACTACAACTTCACCTGAAAGTAAAATTTTAGAACAAGGCACGGTTTAAAGCGCAACGTACACAGCACACGCTATCAAATGACAAATTTGTTTGCAACATGGGGAAAACTGCGTAATAATTGTGTTTATTTTAACCTTGGTCAGTTAACTACGATCCGACAAGCGATCATTTGCGAAGCAGCCGGTTAAGCTCCGAGGTTGTAAGGAAATGATGCTTCAGGGCACAGCTCGGGGAGGTCGACACCACACTTACTTCGGGTGGGTAGAAGTCGCGTCACGGCCACAGTTCTTAAGAATTTACCACGGTAGAACTCATGGCTAGCGGGACTTCATCGTCCTCAGTGATCGCGTTGTTAGTTTCTTTCTTTCTTTTTTTGCTGGTTGTGAGGCATGGCGTGGCTAGGCTAGGCTTGGCCACAATAATAACAGTCGGTCGTGAGCAAAAAGCTAGCAGGAGCATAGCCTCCGAGATTTACTTTTCTTTCACGGAGGTAGCCGTGGCTGTACCGTGGCTGCGGTGAGGCGTGATGAGTTCCACCACCCACCTTGCCATTGTTCTCGCCATGGAGGTATAAAATACTTTTTTTTTTTCCTTCCTCCATGGTTCTCGCCATGGAGGAAGGAACTCCTCCATGGTTCTTACCTTTCCCTTACCCACCCTTGTTCTCCGTAAGATCAGTACATTGCGTGTTTCCGCCCTCCGGCTCTCAAAATCGCTTTTGGCGTATGCATTGAGCAAAAGCATATCCTTTGAGATTAGATTTTTTTTTTTTTTTTTTCACTCACAGGGAGCCTTGCTGGGGACAGCGCTGGCGCCTGACTTTTGGCGCCATTTATTTGCTAACCCATCTTCCGTTGCCTGAGTTAGGCCACAACTCAAAGTGCTGTATTCATTCATTCATTCCTCAAATGTATGGCGGCCATGATGTGTTTCGTCTCTTGTTTACCTTTCTTTTACACAAAAACATCGCCTTTGAGATTCGCTTCTGTTTTCTGCCATCGCCGGGGGCCATGGGTGTCAACAAAATTTCAGTTTAACGCGCTTACGTTAAGGGCCCCGCGTCTCAGAAAATCCGGTGTCGCCTCCCTGTGAGCGAAAATCCTGTATATATTTAGGTATATGTATATGCTACGCCTTGACATGCTGTATACGACTAAAGTTGCACATACCTTGTCTTACATTCTTGTCAAAGTTATTCCTCGAAATTTGGAGTATGACAGCCCACAAACAAATGCCATGACACAAAAGACCGACAGCGCATGCCTTTTATGTTATATCTTCTCAAACTGAAATATTAAAAGTGCGAAACAGTAAGAGAAACCTGAATTTTTTTTTTTTTTTTTTTTTTTTTTTTTTTTTTTTTTTTTTTGTGCGGCTGCGCATAATCCCTGGGATCGGCCCACGGAAGACGCCGCGTTTCTACCAGAAAGCTCGCCTTCATGCATAGCGTTCGCCGCCAGCGTCTCCCCATAAACATTACGGTTACATAAGGCACGGCTGTCCGTAGAACCAAGGTTACTTAATTGTTACTTCAATATGATACTTTGCACCACGACCTACTGGAACTGCGTTCAGTAGGTCGTGCTTTGCACTGTTACAGTGCTAAGTGTCATATGGAGCGATGCGAACCATAACACTTGATCTTGATGCGGAATTTGAGCAAAATCAAAACAAAAGAAAATGCTCTCTCTCTCTTTTAATGCAGGGAGGCTATTTGGTTGGTCTTTATTCTATGCTATGCGCATGGACACTGTCACTGCGCATGACCAGGACTGGCTTGGCTTCGGCCACGTCGGCTGCTTTGGCAGCCGCTGCCTCCTATGTCATGGTATCAATGGTTTCTTGACGTCGTCTTTATTGCTTGCCCCGTTTTAACTATTCCTGCTGTCTTCATATCTTGTCAGCTAGTAACGTGAGTATTTCTGACAACAATGCGCCCATTTTTCGCTTTCCCAAAAGCCTTGTTGTCGGGTCCTAGACTGCAGCCCTACTCGTGTAGTTTAGCTAGGTATTCCACTTCGTTGAAGCCAGCTGTAACGTCCAAGTAAGTGTTCAAGAACTTATATGATTCATTAAGCTATCACTTCATGAGTGTCTTTTTTTTCCAGACCTCGTTTTTATATAGATGCGCTAGATTACAAATTCACGTGGAAATTGTTGGTAATGGGCCTCGTCCGGTCGTCTTGCTACCCGGTGCGATTGGTAAGTAGCAGTAGTAGTTGGTTGTTTTCTTTGGTAAAAGAACAAGATTCCTGCTGGCCGGACTATAACTGCCTAGCTGAAGCGGCTTCAAGAGAAAGTGGTATGGGAGTAAAGGACTTCACGTTGCCGGCGTCGTCGCTAAAGCTTGGCGAATCTTTGGCTTCGTATATCGCGTCCCACAAATTCACTACGGTCCTGCGGTGCTACGAGTCCTCTACACCCAGTGGCGCACCGACGGGGGGGTTTCGGGGGTTGTAACCCTGAGGCCGAGTTATCAACTTGACAACGCGAACGTTGTCAACTCTTCCACGACTGTCCCTGTAATGGACCTCAAGCCCGCCCTAATTAAAGAAAAAGCTCAGGGCTTACTGGCAGCGGTTGTGGGATAGAGAAACAGAAAATAAACTACACGTTATCAAACCGTATCTTGGCAACTGGCCGCCGTATCAAAGAACCGCCGCACAGAAGTAACACTTTGCAGACTTAGGATAGGACACACATACAGTACACACGCTTACCTCTTGTCCGGTGGTGATCCACCCACGTGTGATGAATGTGGTGAGCCGCTTACCGTGCTTCACGTCCTGCTGCAATGCACGGAATTAAACGCTAATAGGAAAAAGCACTTTCCATTACCACAACGACAGCAAATTCCACTTCACCCTCAAATGATCTTACGTATAGAACCTCTCTTTAATTACCAGTCCTTGTTCGAATTTTTAAAAGATGTACACAGGTTTCATGTTATAGCCCCAGGAAATCCGTAGCACGGCCTCCTAACAGAGGTTTCTGCTGCGGTAGCTGCATTACAGAAAGCACCTGCCTCCCAGCCTTTGGGCTCAAAGGCCTTAAGGAGGCATACATGCTTATTTCCATATTCTTGCATTTTAGCCTCATGATCACTTGTCATTCGTACTGTACCCATAGACCACTCCACATATCACTGTCATAATTTTATACTATATATCGTTTTACGCTTCTACGATAGCGATTGATTTTAGGCCACTTTACAGCCATGTTACATCCTATCATCGCAACTAATCAATCAGCGCTTAACACAGCATTATCAGTCATGGCGCTCTTTGGCCATACCTGGCCCTTGCGCGACAAAAAACCACATATCATCATCATCATCTAATTTAAGGTGCTGGCGCACAGAAAGTTGCCGCTCGCGCACGCTAGAAATTTGGGCGGCTGTACATACTATCGGCGTCAAATGAAACACACACACACAAAAAAAAATAGGGGGTTTTACATGCCAAAACTGCCATCTGATTGTGAGGCGCACCACATTGGGGGCTCCGGATTAAATTGGACCACCTGGGGTTCTTTAATGTGCACCTAAATCTGAACACGCAGGTGTTTTCTGCATTTCGCCCCCATCGAAATGTGGCCGCCGTGGCCGGGATTTGATGCCGTGACCTCGTGCTCAGCAGCCCAACACCATAACCACTCGGCAACCACGGTGGGTTGACACGAGCACCAGAACCAGAATAAAAATGAAAATATCACAGTATTAGGGGGGGAGCATCACCACGCAGTGCGGTGAAATTGGATGTGTGTGCCTATCAGTGGTGATGACTGAATGGTGCGCGCTGTACCTTCAGTTATGCTTCGGCCACGCACTGCGCTGTTCATGTTTAATTTGATGCCGATAGTATATACATACATACATACAAACAAAATGCTGTAATATTTTGGTGGGAAACATTTACATATTGCATGGTTATCACCATTCTGCTTGCACATTTCATAATTCTTAGTTGTTTAGGACCTCCCAACTGTGTCTTTTGTTTTACAAGCACATTGTGAAAACAAATATGCACTTTAGCATGGCAGAAAGCGCCTCGATAGGTGTACCTAGAACACATGCAAGTTTTTGAACAACTTCACTTGTCGCAGTTGTTTGGGAAAATTAAAAGCTTTTGTATATGGTGCCATTAGTTATTGTAATGAATGGGAATAATGCTATAAAAGTCTTTGAGAACCACCGTGGCATACCTCTGGCTCTCTGTCGAAAAAGAACAAGGGGAAGGCAAAAACATGTGTGCATGTGAAAGAAGCGGTTTCGAGAGGCAATTAGAAAAAAAAAAAAAATATTGGAGATAAACAGTGTAAAAAGGCATTCTGGCCTGACTTATCTGGAATGAAAACATTAATTAGTGTTTTTCTCAAAACCACATTTTTGTAGACAGAAACACTTTCCTAACAATTGCATGCTGAACCTATGAAAAAAAATATATATATCTGCGAGTCTGTCACAATATCTGTCACACCTACTGAACAAAAAGAAGCTTGTTTACTTCAGAGCTTGTGTGTTTATAGACAAGTTGTCTAAGAAGACTCGTCGAAATTTGAGCCTCATTCTTAGAAAATGCTTTTCGAAGGTATGATTACAGCCACAATTCTTGTTCTGGTTCAGAATAAAATGCAGTGTATCTAAAATAACATAGTTCAGCTGCGTACCCAAAAGAAAGTGTTCAAGAATTTTCCTTCACCAAAGCCAAAAATTTTTGTAATTCATATCCCAATATCCTAAATCATTTCAATATTTGTGTAATATAGGGTCTTAAAAAACAGCCTGAAAATTTTGATCGTACTTACGTAAAAAGCAGCAAAGCTAGAGGCAACAGTAGTTCAACATGTTAGTCGGCTGCTCATTCCTGCTTAAGTTCCTCAATGCTGTTTATCTGAAGTTGCTGCCACGCGTGCATTCTTAATGACCATTAACCATTGCAATGACAATAGTTGTTTATTTTGCTAATCTTAATGTCATCAAGAAAAGTCATTTAGCAGGCAAAAGTTAAAGAAATCCTGCAGAACATTAATAGGCACATTTTAGTTGTGTAGAATTATTTCATATACTTCAGAAATATGTTTATCATGTGCAGCTGTAGCTGCCAACTTGGGAGCGAGAGTATACACATTCGATGGCCGAATGAGTTGTGAGAAAGCACTACGCAAGTGCATAAATTGCAATAAAATTTAAGGCATTTAACAGTTCACGTGATTTGATGTATTGCAGCAGTATATTAATATCAGTTTCCCTGTATTTTCCAACATACATTGAATTGTTTTTGCAAAATCAGACCTGCCAATGCCTTTTTTTGGGGGGGGTTGAACTATGCAGCACATAGTTTTTCTTCCTTGTTTCTATTCTCCTCCAGGTTCCACCCGCACGGACTTTGCACCTCAACTTGAAAAATTAAACAAACAGTTGTTCACAATAATTGCATGGGATCCTCCTGGTTATGGCTTCAGCCGACCACCAGAGCGAACCTTTCCTGTTGATTTTTATCATAGAGATGCTCGAGTGTTGGCTGAAGTCTTGCATGTAAGTTTATCATTATTCTGATTATTCTGTTTTGTGTAAATGTACTTGTCGAGGCGCTTGACTTTAAACGAGCTTGGCAAGATGCTAAAGATACCTGCCCTTTTGCTAGCTGATGTTGCCGGGAACATCTTATGTAAACTGTTACTCATTTAGGTGCAGCAGGAAACTGACAATTGAAAGTTTTGGCTTGTCCGTAAACATATTACCATTTGCGGAACATCAGGTTACCTGTAGCCATGGATGGCAGTAGCAAGACTGGTAGTGACATCTTGTGTTACTTTGTCCAACTGCAATGCGTTAGAACTATTTTTCTGTGACATGGGTGGTTTCGTCAATGGAAACAATAAAAATGGAGTGCATGTTAACAGTTGTGTCGCTGCCGTCTCTCTACACCAGCAGCTAAGTATAATATGGCTGGACACTGCACTAATAGGTTTAGGTCCTCTATGGTTAAACTCTGTGCTACAAATTGGCACCTCAATATGGTCACTCATGCAGTAGCTCAGTATATTGTAAACTGCATTACGTATACAGACAAAGCCTGTCTGCTGTCTCTCTAGAAATTGCTTCTTCCCTGTGGCTTGTTCGCGTCCATACCGTCGTTTTTGGCTGTCTGGTATCAAGGGGGCATATGTTTATTAATATGCATAACCATGTTTATTAGCAGCATTCCTTCACTCGTCGCAAGCATTTAGTGTCAGCTCACAAATAACAGAAGCTATTACCAGCAGCGAGCACAGTGACAGAGCAAGCAAATGCTTAAAAATGTAAAGAAAGGCATCCTGTTGCAGTCAGTGCTGTGCTGAGGCATGAAATCACCTGCATCAAACACAGTAACAAGCATGTGTGTTCAAGAATGGCTCTATAAAATTGTGTAGCATTGTGGCAGTTACAAGGTATGTGATGGTGCACAGCACATTGCTACAAGTATTGCAGCACATCTTCAGCACCAAACAGCAGAATCGTCAATGTCAAGGGCATTTTTCAGAACATTTTCATATCACAATCTGCAGCTAGAGGTATTGTGCCTTTACTATCATTGCAAGCAGATGACATTGTCGTCGACATTAGGTACTGTGGGCTTTGTGGCACTACATTCATCTTTATTTTCTCTGCCTCCAGCCCTAGCTTCAACATCACAGCACAGTTTCTATGAAAAAGCTCTGGTGAAAGAAAACTGTAAGGTGAAATTAAAAAAAAAAGAAGCTGCAATGTAGCCTGGTCGTTCTGCAGCAAAAAAAAAAAAAAAAAAAAAAAAAAAAACCTTCAATAGGAATTCGTATTACTTTTTGTAAGTAATACCACATGCTGGAATCAGACCAGCGCACTCCAAGTTAAACGCTCTGAGCCACACAAACATACAAAAAGGACACACACAGCATGAGAACAGGCAATGTCTTTTGCATAAGTTCTTTTGCCTCAGTAGTGTGTTTAACTTCAACATGTGCGACCAACTATTGTCCCAACCTTAGCCCTTATAGCCAAGGCGTGTTCATATTCTCAGCAAGTTCAATCTCCATTCATAATAAAAAATATGCAGCCACTTTTCAACTGAACATTCCAGCTCACCAGTAGGCTTATACGCATGGTGGACTGCCTATAAAGTGTCTGACGGGCGCTTTCGAAAGTACGCTTGGGATACAGTAGCAAGCGACCACATTTTGCAGTAAGGATAGCTGAAGCGGCAATTTTCCTTTTTTTCGGGTGTTACGGGCGCTCTAATGTTACAAAAGAGAGAATCCACGTAATATATTTAAATGCAGAGCATTGCTGGCCAAGGTAGATAGTGCTGGCGGCAACGCCGGGTTTAGTCCTGTGCGACGTTGGCGTTACACTCCTACGCTGCAAAAGATAAGAAAGAATTCAATTGAGTACAAAATGCACACGGGAAAAGGCTCTCAGCTATAAAACAAAGAAATCACTCTGCTTGGCAAGTCTGCTTAGACAGCATTAAGGTGTAATGACCTCACAAATGTGACACAAATTTTTCGGCAAACAGACAAACAATCAAACAGCAATACCATATGTAGGAGCTAACAGCAATCCTCGCCGTGAGCTACCTCTTTTCTAACACATTTCCCCAGCAACTACAATATCGAAGCTGTCCTCGGGCAAAAAGGATATAGCTGTTAAAGAAGCATTTGCCTGCATTCATTCCAATAAATCAGCATGATTTAGACTTCTTACAACGAGGCGAGGCGAAAACCTCGTACTTAAACAAAAAAGATCAACAACAGTTCTGCATGAAGCAACTAGCAACTGTTAAACATTTGCGAAGCCATGTATAAAATAGATCCAAAAACAGGAACTGCGTGACAGTTGGCGCGACGATTCAGTGGGCTGCATGAAATCAACAAAATCAGTCCTTGCAAGCCTCTGCAGCTTTAACACACAAAACGATGCACTACAGTCGTGCTCGAGCAACACGGTAAATAAGTGGCAAATGGTTGAAGTGGCAAGTGGCATTTAGCACCAAAGCGAAATGCCTCCTGCATGCTGCATTGCACACAAACCGAACCAAACATTTGTAGGCTGTGACCAGCTTTGTCGCTTATCCATGGAAACATGATTGAGTGCAACAAACACCGAGATGACCACCAAGAAAGCACGAGAACAAAAAACTTCCCACCGAATGGCGACAATCCATTGCTGCCGTTTCTCCTGCTGATGTGAAGCCTCGCTGGAAATGATTAGAACCGTGTTGCCGGCAAGTTTGTACTGGTATTTGAGCACCCCACCATGCAACAATTGCTCTTAAGCACGCCTTAAAGCTTTGGCCACCACACACATGCAATGGATGTTGCTATTTCGTCCCAAAAAAGTCAATCAAGCAGAGAAGCACGAGCAACGACGCAGAAAATTATGGCAGACGGCTGCCTCCTTTCCCGAGTACATTTAGCAAGACCGCTACCACTGGCGTGCAGTATGCATATGCAGCTGAGGCTCAGTACAACAAATGTGGATGTAATAAATTATCGGATATAACAAAGAAAATATGTTTCTTGGCGATATGAAGATGCAACAAGTATTGCTTATAACGAATATTGGATATCACGAAGGTATTTTTGTATTGGATGCTGCTTCACTATAATGTGGTCTAACTGTAATTATAGTTTGGCATTTGATTTTGCTGTGGCTGTGTTGTGAAGGCAGCAATTTGGTACAACTTTTGTGTTGCTTTAAGTCGACGCTGTTATGAAGAGCTGAAGGCAGTCTTTGAACTTTGTAAAACCCCTGGACTATTGCAAATCAATACTGTTGTTTCATAAATCATTTTTAACTACAAAAAAAAGCCCTCCAAATTTTATTGCTTTCCATATACTACTCCCATACTTCAAACTTCGTGTGTAATTTATAAAGGGTTTCAGACCCGCCGTGGCTGCTTAGTGGCTATGGTGTTGGGCTTAGCAGCCCAACCCTGTAAGCATGAGGTTGTGGGATCGAATCCCGGCCACGGCGGCCGCATTTCGATCGGGTGAAATGCGAAAACACATGTGTACTTAGCTTTAGGTGCACGTTAAGAACCCCAGGTGGTCGAAATTATTCCGAAGTCCCCCACTACGTCGTGCCTCATATCAGATCATGGTTTTGGCACTCAAAACCCATAATTTAATTTTACAAGGGTTTTCTGCTATTAAATACGGCAATGCTTATGTGCAATGTGACGCTAGTGTGTAAGCCTATTTCCTCCAGACATTTTTCAATATATTAGCCTCTGTGATAAGCTATTTACGAGAAATGGCGTTAGCCCATAGAAAACCATGCCTGTTTCGAGCTTGAAGCACCCTCATATCATTACTGCTTTGCAAAATATTTCCTAATAGTATATTTTTCGTAATGAATACATACATGAAAGGCTTGAACAGCAGTATTCAGAGGCACAATGGGGTTCCTATGACATTTTGTGATGCTTAACTGTTAGACCTCTTAGTAATGTGCTTTACAAAAACTTGGATCTGTTAGTCGAACACAGCTTGTAGAGTAACTCAGCGCTAGTATCCAGTCATCAGGACAAAGAGAAGAATTCACACATGCATCATGCATGTGCATCCTCATGTGTGGGTTCTGGTGTATCTTGAGTCATTCCAAGTAATGGTAATCTGAACAAAAAATTCATGTATAATTTTTTTTTTACAACTTAACAGAAATGTTCATATTTGCAGAAAATGGGGCACAAGCAATATTCTGTCGTTGGTTGGAGCGATGGTGCAAACACAGGCATGATACTAGCAGCCATGTACCCAGAGCGCATTCAGAAACTTGTTGCTTTTGGAGGTAATGCTTTTGTCACTGAGCATGATGTTCAGCTTCTCGAAGGTGAGAATAATTACATTTTTACTTTGTGTGTGTGCATGCATGCAGGCATGCTCCCTCTGGCGTGGCTGCGTATTATGGCGTGGCTGAACGCAGCCGCCCGGGCCCTATTTTGAAAGCAATCTGCAACGGCTATGTGCACACCGAGGTATCATGGTTTTGTGTGCGCTGTGTTCTCGTCACTTGGTTCACGTTTAAGCTAGAGGCAGCACTAAGGTCAATTCACGCCAGCGTTTTTGACAGTGAGTGTCCGCGGTCATGGAGTGAGGTGTGTTCGTGTTTGCTTGGTGCGTGCGTGACACCATGCTTGTTAATTTAATTTAGTAAGCGAATGTTTGCAACTTTACACAGCCGATAAAACCACTATCATTACTTCATGTAGCTGTCTAATAATTTGCTATCGCAAGCAATGCTTCGCCTTTCAGGCGAAACTGCTAAATCTTGTTCGTGTGTTATGTTATTTAAGGGTGGGCAAATATTCGAAACTTTCAAATAACGAATCACATAGTGTCCTATTCGTTTCGGTCTTCGAATCGAATAGTCACTATATTAATTGGGAATATTTTTCTAATATTTCAATACGTCAACTGCACCCAATTAGACAAGTTTGAGCAAAAGTACGGTAAATTTTCAACCCCGCAGGCATAGTACAGAAATAAAACATTAGAACTTGCGTACTGGAGCAAGCTATGTCGCTTAGGCAGCCATACTTTACAGGCTATACAGCGATCATTCACACTGTCTGAACAGGGGCGCAATATTGTACGTGTTCCAAAATGGAACGGAGGCGGTCCGTTCCATCGAGCCGCACACGATTGGTCAATTTGATCATCACGGTTCAAATTGACCAATCGTGTGCGGCTCGATGGAACGGACCGCCTACGTTCCATTTTGGAACGCGTACAAGATCGCGCCCCAGTTTTGTCCATCCGAAGGAAACTATTTGTTTGCTCCTTGTGATTATTTGTGCTTTTAATAAGCAACGCTTCATAATGTACTACGTAATGACAGAAACTTGCTAACTTTAATTGTTTTAGGTAGTTTGTGGTAATGGTCTTTCATTATTTGTAAACTATTTAAAACTATTGGATATTCTATTTGATTCACTTCTGGCGCACTATTCGATTCAGTCTCAAAATAACTATTCGCACACCACTATTATTTATATATCTTGCGGTTGATACGAAATAAAAATTGGTTGTTAGCACTTTGTGTGTCACCCTTCACTTTGTCTTGTCATCTACGCTGTTTGTTTTCATTTCACTGTGCACCAACCGGTCCATGTCGGAACAATAATGTAATCTTAATTGATTACATTGCTGTGACCAGAAAAATGAACAACAATTACGGCAGCAGTTTGATCCCCTACAACCATAGAGAGCCGCATGTAAAAGGTAGCCAGATAGGATGAAGCTACAGGAAGGTGCCCCAATAATTGGCAATTTTATAAATGTGATGTAGTGAACGTAAATTACTTTAGATATTGCTGCAAATTAGAGGCAGTGCTTAAGGATAAAAGAAAAAAAAAAAAAGGCAGACTCTGAAAAGGTGTTCTACTTTACATGACAAAATGTCTGCTGCAGAAGTTTTGTAAACACTGTCTTCTGAAAGTCTCCCGGCTTACTTCTAGCTCTGTCTGAATATTGTGTTTTATTGGGAACTGGAAGAAATGTTTAATTTTGAGGGGATAGAAAGCCCACTGCAGTAGGAGCAGCACAGCAGTATTTCAGCAACCAACAGTGAAAACTTTTTTTTAGATGGTCTAAGAACTAGAAAAAGTGACATGGGGGTAATGACAGAATTTCTTAGCGGGTATGCTGAATAATCTGAAAGTTTCATGACACTACTTAAATTCTGATTAAGCCAATAACATTTCAACATCCCTCTAGTGCATGCGTGCTAGAGGGATGGTGCCAAATGTGTCACAAATGCAAAGTGAACTGCTAATGAACACAAATCTAAAACAGCTGATTTTCAAATGTGTTTCTGGGAAATGTAATTAATATGTCAAAATTACTTAAAGTTCTTTTTCTGCGTGTAACTATTAAGAATAACAGACTTACTCTTGTGTCTATATACGGCATTTCTGTGTCAAAGCATGTCTTGTTAAATGGAAGCTTTGAAACTGGAATTTGACATTGTAACGTCCATTTTAAAAGGCTGTCTGGTGCACGAGAAGCACTAAAAAAATCCCAGGATTCTACTGGAGCGGGGACTGGGGACTTTATTTTCATGTACTAATGAAGCGTAACAAAGTACATTGCATGTTTAAAATTCCAACTGTTGTGTTTGCAATTGGTTGCACTTTTATTATGCTTTGTGCTTTCAAGCTATCAATAAAGAAGTTCGAACTGTTGCAGGCTTCACCAGCAGCATCATAATATGAGTTTAGAGCTTGATGCTCTGATATCTATACTCGAAAACAAGCAATTTGCTAGAAGATGTGGTGAGAATAAACCTAAGAACCAGTGTGTCAGAATGGAGCAAAAACGAAAAAGGAAACAAAGCTATATTTTTGACCGGAACAAAAAAGTAACCGAAACATTATTTTTCTGTTTTTTTTTAAATCGGTTTTCGGTTCAAGGGGAAAGTCTGCAATCCGCGACAACCGATGTAAGGCAACGTCAGAATTAATGCATATCTCACGGGTCCTCATAAGCGCGTATCTCACGCAGCGATAGTGTGAGCGATAGCCGGTCGAGCGCTCCACTAATCTAAGCCTGCTGCTGAAAGCACTAGCAGATTGGCATCGTAGCGGGGGAAACCCGTGGCTTGCGCACTAAGAGCTTCTCATTTCGTTTTCTACGGGTACAACGCTTTTCTACCGAAGTTTAATCCTTCGTTTGTGTTCGTTTAAGTTAGTTTTAAGTTAGTTTTTTAACAGCGGTTTCAAATTACAGCGAGTACACTCGATGACATGCTGCTTCTGAGATCATGCTCAGTGCTTGACTCAAGCCGCTGAGCATGATCTCAGAATTCACTTTTTTTGAAAAATTAATGCTATGTTTTTATCATTACTTTGCTTCGAAAAATTTTTGCAAGTGAGCCAAAACTGTTATGAACCGTAATGGCTCATTTTTTCTTCGTTCCGGAGCAGAACCGGAACGGAACTTCTTTCAGTGGAACAAAACTACAACCAGAACGAAAAATATTTTGTTCTGACACCGTGCTAGGAACTGCTTGCTGCATGTGAATATTAACCTCTTAGCACAGCCCGATTCAACCCACTGTCCCTGTGTTGGGTCATGCATCTTATTTCTGGCCATTGTAAGCAGTGCCAACTAAGTAACTCTGAGTCTGTCAGGGGCGCGATCTTGTACG
The DNA here is from genome assembly GCF_013339745.2 of Dermacentor silvarum. Lineage (NCBI taxonomy): Eukaryota > Metazoa > Arthropoda > Arachnida > Ixodida > Ixodidae > Dermacentor > Dermacentor silvarum. The sequence goes on along the minus strand of NC_051154.1, from coordinate 80,130,124 downwards.
CGTTCCAAAAAGGAACGGAGGCGTTTCCGTTCCATCGAGCTGCACACGATTGGCCAATTTCAACCGCGACGTTCAAATTGACCAATCGTGTGCGTCTCGATGGAATGGAACGCCTCCGTTCCATTTTGGAACGCGTACAAGATCGCGCCCCAGGTTTCATATGAGCTGTCTTTTTGTAAGTTTACTTGCTTATCAGCTCAAAAGCTGCCATGACGCTGTTTCAGCCACCAGGAACATTGACAAATGGAGTGAAAAGATGCGGGCTTCGATGGAAGCTATGTATGGGACTGAGCACTTTGGCCAGCTGTGGTCCAGATACTGTGACTTTTACCAGGACCTACTGCACAAAAATCATGGCGAAGTGTGCCGCAAGGAGCTGCCACTAATAAGGTGCCCTACACTAGTAGTGCAAGGAGGCAAGGACCCACTGGTGCCAATGCATCATGCTCTCTACTTGCTGCAACACATTTCAAAGCAAAGTAAGAGCACCCGCTGGTTGTGTTCAGTTTCTGCTTTTGCCATTGTCACATTTCTTTTGCAATAGTAGCAAAAGCAAAGAGCATGTTAAAAAGAGCATGTTACAGCTTCCTTTAAAAGCAAAGAGCATGTTACAGCTTCCTTTAACCATTGGTGTCCTGTGTTGCTCATGGCGCTTAAAAGAAGTTTTGTTTGTCACCTTTATGTTGTCGTAAAAAGTTCAGTGCCATTTTTTGGCCTAGAGCAGTAGTAAAGGCTTCTAAACAAGAAACGGACAGTACCAGTGTTCCTTGTGTGACCACAGCTAGGTGCTTGCTTTCAGAGTGCTAAGAAGCAACCAGCAGCTTCTGTACAGCAATGTCTGCTAAAAGGTTCAGGTCTTTGAATACATTTTCATCCCGTTTATTGGAATAAATGCAAAAGTGCTACTTTTAAATACAAAGTCTTCTGCAATGGTCAAGCTGCATTTGGCATACAGAACTTCGCTAAAGCATAATGTCCAGATGTGTATCCAAATTACGTGGGAATGTTAGCTGCTGCAAACTACAGAAATCTTATGTGTAAAAATTCTGCATCTTTAATGTGAAGCATGATGGGCATCGATCCGCAGGTTTGTTCGTGCGTTGGGGTTAGTAGTATGGTTTAATTTTGAGAAAGTAGTGGCAATGAGCACCATTCTGCTCCATGTAATCAAACAATAAATCGCAACATGAACCAGTAAAGTTAATGTCAGATCTTAGGTTTCTCTAAAATGCACACACCTCTTCGTCAAATACCGCATAATATTCAACGGCTTCTTTGATTTTATTAGTTTTTTTATATTTGCACTACCCTGTTTTGGTGCCACTGCTAATGTGCCCATTCTTGGCCAATATTTTCCGCCAGATTAGGTATGTGCCACTGTGACACAGGGCATATGAAATCCTTAAATGTATTCAGATATATGTCGCACTTCTCTGTGTACACACTTCTCGTCTCCATTCTTTACTCGACAAAGATTAAACCTTGCTTTTGTACTCGTGACAGTGCTGCGTCTACGTCTCACAGTGTGCATCTTCCTGAATTAGTGTTCGCATTTCTGCATAGCTTAAGAATGGTTTAGTGCATAAACATGAACATTGCATGAGCACGACCCATGAATGACTCTCCTTCATCTCAACACACCATCATCACTTGTACAAATTCATCTGTATTTATCATCATCATCAGCCGCACAGCTTGTTGTTCTTTGTTGTAGCTCGAGCTTGGCTGGAATAAACGGTTCCTTATAGACTACACATTGCATTGGAGGAAATTGCATTGCATTGGAATTCTACGGGTTGCATTTAGCTGTATAGCATTTAACTGCATATTTTTGAAACACTCAACTCTAATACATTTGAAATATCAAAAGCCATTGAGCTGTGCAAACCACATTTGAGAACATTTGTTCAAGGTACGCTCTTTGCAGGGGTGGGACTGACCAAAGTCATTTTGGCGCAATTTCGGAAGCAGGTAAAAATGCGTTATGGAGCAGGCTAAATTTCATTTTGGAACAATTTGGAGCAGATAAAATTTCAATTTGAAGCAGTTTGGAGCACGCCAATCTGAATTTTTGTGGAATAATGGAATACGGCAGCGCACTTGGAAGCCACGACCCAACACAGAATAAACCAATCTGAAGCTCGTAGTAGAAGCGTAACTTGTAGCTATATATATATATATATATATGGAAGCTTTCTTGTAAAGCTGGAAACATCAGTTGCACAATGATCAAACTATATATTTCAGCGCCTACGCTCAGACGATAGCGGAAACTGTTCTCAAATTATCCGTCCAATCAACGCTGTAACATAATTTCTGTGTCACCATATGTCACCGCAGAACATGAGAGCCACAATCAACCCTGGGCTGGTATAATGTAAAACTATTCCAGTCTGTTTTTGTTGCGATAACAATTATATGGACACCTCCAGGCGCATTTCTGGCGTCGCCGTGATGTTCCATAGAAAGTCCAGGGGCACGTAACATCATCGCCGCTTGCTGTATACTGTATGTACAAGTGAAAGTGTGAGGATGAGCCGACAAGGGTGAGCCTACGATGGCGGCTCAATCTCGCTTGCGTGGGAGGAAAGCGGGGAGGAAGCGCACCGTCTTCTATTGCGCGCAAGGCACCGGGGGAAGGGTCGTTACTCCGGCGGCTGCTGCGTGTGGCGCGGCCGCACGGGCCCTATCTTGAAAGTGATCTGCGACAGGGACATAGTGCGAGTGCTATATAGAGCACAACCTGCACATCAAGTATGCAGACGAGTTCAACAAAGTTCGAGTGCGAGTGCGAGTACATAGAGCTTTGTGTGCGCTGTTTTTCGCCGCTTAGTTCGCGTTGAAGTGAGGCAGCACAAAAGTGAATTCACGCGCTGCTGCAGCCGGGCTTGCTGACTCGAGCGTTTTCACAGCGAGTTTCTGCGGTATATAGGGTGTGCGCGCGTGACGCCAGACTTGTTAATTTAGTGAGTGAACACATGTTTACAAGTTTATACGGCCGATAAAAATACTATCCTTGCTTCTTATAGATGTCTACTAATTTGCTATCGCAATCGTGCTTCACTTTCAGGCGATACTGTGGTGTTTTATTCAAGTCCGCCATTAGCCCTTCGTGATAGGTCAAAATGGCTGATGCCTCACCCATATGGGCATAAAAACAGATTGGAATAGCTTTATGTTATACCGGCCTTGGGGACACAGACGCCTGTCCGCTTCACCCGCTGCAGCGCATGCCTCCAAAATATCTAGTTCGCTCGCAGTGCTCTCAGCCTACTTTTTGTTTTGCACCTCAGCTAGGGAGCGCTGCGTCGCTCGGCCCCTCAACTGTATTCTAGTACACTCTAAACACAGCCGCCCTAGCCGTTCTGATAGCTGCAACAGCCGGCAGTGGCCGCGCGCACTGGCCACTTGCCGGAAGCGCTGAAAAGTCCAGTGTTATAAGCGCGAAAATTACGAGAAACTCTGCGGGAGGTGCCGTCACGCGGTGCGAGTAACACGAATGACAGCACTCTTTTTCGGAGAACGAATCCGCTTGCGTTTGTGGCCACTGCCGAAGCCGTGCAGACGCAGCGTGGTGCAATTTCGGTCAATTTTCTCTATTTGGCGCAGTTTGCCGTAGGAATTTGCGTCTGTATCAAAAATGCGCAATTGGCGCAGGAGTCCTACTTGTCTTTGTCAAAAGTACACAGGCTATGTTGCCTCTGACCACCAAGCTGACTGCAGGCTTTTAAGGGATTTTCTGTGATTAGCCATATTCCAACACACTAGGGAATGAAAGAACTCTTACAGGGTGCGTACAGGTCCTTGAAATCCTTGAAAACCCTTGAAATTGAAAAAGTGCGTTTTCAAGGCCCTAAAAGTCCTGGAATTTTTTTCGTCCTTGAAAATCCTTGAATTTCGTGAGCAATGCACTCTGATATTGACATTGCGACCTCCTTTCTGTTGTAGATCGGCGCCGATCTGACAAATAAACTCCCCATGTCCGAAACAATACGCCGGCGCGCGAGACACATGGTTCGGTTTTGCAGAACTGCACGGAAAAAATAAAAGGCTTCACCGCGTCAAGCCGCGAACGGAGACGCGCGACCGTGCTGCGCTTCGGTGCTGCCTCGGCTAGCAGTGTTTACGCTGCTTTCCTCACCCCTTCGTTTCGTTGTTTCATCCTCGCCGTTGGTCTCCTTTTCACTTTCACACTTGCGCGCGAGGTGAAGCTAGTGAAGCTAAAGAGGGCTATCTATAGTGGAGCAACTTTACCACTGATGTTCAGTGCCTTTGGGAGGAGGTTTGCTATAATATTATTTATGATAATATAAGTGCAATAACATGCCGTATTTTCCGTTCTATAAGTCGCACCTTGGTATAAGACGCACTCCCCTAAAACGGCAGTTTTTCCGGAGAAAAAGAAAACGCATATAAGTCGCACCGGTATACAAGACACACCTGTTTTCGGTAAGCGATTAATAAAGTGAGTCGCAGTATTGCCGAAAGGCGAAGCATCAATTGCGATAGCAAATTTACTAGCAGAGAGCTATATGGAGTAAGGATAGTAGTTTTATCGGCTGCATAATTTGGACACATTGGTTAAAAACTGAAAACTAACAAGCGTGGTGTCAGCGCGCACAAGAAAAC